>NW_026294436.1:14334632-14512132 GCF_007827085.1 Peromyscus californicus insignis | reverse complement strand
AGTCTTTCTGTCGAGCATTTAATCAAATTGATGAGAAAAATAGCTAACTCATTGGCCAACCAGGATGAGTGGACTGTCCTAGGCTGGGTACAGCATAAGTGAATCCTGCTGCTCAAAAGGGTGTACAGAAAAGGCTGGCAATGTACAAATGGAACACACTGGTTACTCTGTACATCCCTTGAAAGCAGAGATGGCATTTTAACTCCCCCCCTCTTTTTTTGGCAGGCATGGTAGTACGTGTCTTTAACCCCAGCACTCAGGAGGCAGAGGCAGGCAGATCTCTGTGTGTCTGGGGCCAGACTGGTCTACATAGAGAATTCCAGGTCAGGCAGGGTTACATAGTGAGACCCTGTATGATAGTTTGAATGAGAAGTGTACCCCATAGTCCCGGGCATTTGAACATGTGCTGCCCAGTTAATGGTGCTGTCTGGGGAGGTTTAGGAGGCGTGGCCTTGATAGGAGAAGTGCATCACTGAAGGTAGGCTCGAGAGTAAGAAAGCCCCCACCAGCTCTTGTTCTTTACCCTCTCTACTTCATGCCTGCCTACCTGCCACAAAGAATGTGAGCTCTCAGCTTGCTGCCTGGTGTCCTGCTGTCCCCACTGTCATGGACTCTAACACTCTGGAACCATAAGCCCGAATAAACTTCCTTCTATAAGTTGCTTTCATCATGATGCTTTATCACAGCAGGAGATAAAGTAACCAATACACCCTGGGTCAGAAAAATAATTTGGGATGCCTTTTTCCTTATTTATTTATTTATGTGTGTGTGTGTGGTGCATGTGTGCCAGAGTGCCTATGTGGAGCTCAGAGGATAATATGAAGGACTTGGTTCTCCTCCTCCAATGTGGGTTCTGGGGAGCAAACTCAAGTTGTCAGGCTTGGTAGCAAGTGCCCCTCACCCCTGAGCCATCTCTGCAGCCCCTTTTTGGATATCCCATAGCATAGTTGCCCTGTGGTATAGGAGGGGGACTGGTTCCGGGACTCCTACGCACACATCAAAATCCCTTGTACAAAATGATGTAGTATTTACCTGCAGCTCACACATCTCTTCCTGTCTATTTAAATCACCTCTAGGTTGCTTACTGTCTTAGTTTCCTTTCCTGTTGCTGGGACAAGATAGCCTGACGAAAGCAACTGAGGGAAGAAAGGGTTTCTTTTGTCTCACAGTTCCAGGTCCTAGCCCTTTGTTGTGGGGAAGCCAAGGGATTTGAGACAGCTGGCCACAAAGAGAATGAGTGTTGGCATGTCTAGTGCTCAGTTCGTTTTCTCCACTCTTGTACAGACCAGGATTCCGAACCAGGGGATGGTACAGCCTGCTGTGGGCTGGGTCTTCCCACATCAACTAATAACAATGGTAATCCCTCACATACACGCCTATAGGCCCACACGATCTGGACCAGGGGTTCTCAACCTTCCTAATGCTGGGACCCTTTCATACAGTTCCTCATGTTGTGGTGACCCCCAACCATAACATTATTTTGTTGTTACTTCATAACTGTAATTTTGCTACTGTTATGAATCATAATGTACATATGTGATATGCAGGATATCTGATATGTGACCCCCAAAGGGGTCACAACTCACAGGTTGAGAACCACTGATCTAGACCGTGTTTCACTGAGACTCTCTTTCTAGGTGATTCTAGGTTATGTCAAGTTGAAAACTGACCACCACATTCATAATAAAGTTCATGTTATGTAAATGGTTGTTACACTGTATTGTTTAGGAATAATGAGGAGAAAAAATTTTCTCTGGGCTGGGGAGATAATTCAGTGTGCTCCCTTGTAAGCACAGGGACCTGAATTCAATCCTCAGAACCGATATTTTAAAAGCTGAATAGGTGGTACACATTGGAGAAGGAGAGATGGGTGGATCCCATCTAGAGTATTTGGTGAGTTCTAGGCCAGGGAAAGACCCTGACATAAGGGAAAAATAGAGTAGACAGTGTCTGAGGAGTAGCATATCACACACACACACACACACACACACACACACACACACACACACACACGGGGTTGGGAAGAGAGATATCTATGGAGGTTCAGTAGAAGTACAATTTAAAACTATAAATATCTCCTGTGGCCTGTGGTTGGTGGAGACACAGGGACAGAGCCCTGGACCTGAGGGCTGACAGCAGAAGGTTTCACATACAAAACCTCTAAAGTAAATAATGCTTCCCATAAATGTGTCATCTCTCTAAATGGTCTGTCGTCGTGACCTAGTTTGTGCTTTATTATTATTATTATGAGAGTTTATAAATGTAGCACTCCCCAGTGCAGGCACTGTTCATATACATACGCACGTGGCACTCTTCAAGAGACCTTAGGGCTCTCTGTAGATGGGGCTGCGGTGGACTCTGGCCCCAGCATAGACACTCCAGTACCGTCGTACAGCCAACTCCTTGTACCCAGCCCTGGAGTACTTACTTGTCTTCTAGGGCACATGCTTTTCAGTGTTGCTGGTGTTTATATGAGACATGAAAAGAGGGCCTGGATGGTTCGCTGGCTCAGCCAGTTGGTAGCATGCAAAAAGCCCTGGACATGAAGTCCTGGCTTCGGTCTTCAGCACTCCATTGCTGGGCGTTGTGGCATATGCCTGCAATACCAGTTCCTGAGATGTGGAGGCAGAAGGATCAGAAGTTCAGAGTTAGCCTCAGGTACATAGTGACTGCTAGGCCAGCTGGGCCACATGATAGTCTGTCTCAAACAAAATGAAGTCGACTTTACTGTTTAGAACAGTTTTTAGTTTGCATAAGACTTAAATATTATCTTGGGCTTCCCTGTATCCCCCACTCTTCTTTCTTAATCTCTTGCTTGGTTCATTTACCACAACCATGCTCTGCCTCCTTTGCAGGTTCTTGCTGGAAGGATTTACTCCTTTTAAAAAAGTCTTTTAAAATGATTGATTATTTTTAATTATGGGTATCTGTGTGTGTCTGTGTGTGGGTATGTGCACATGAGTGCAAGTGTCCTCAGAGGCCAGAAGAGGGCATCAGATCCCCTGGAGCTGGGGTGGCTGGTTGTTGAGAGCTGTCCAATGTGGGTGTTGAGAACTGAACTCTGGTCCTCAGCAAGAGTCATGCCTCTGCTCTCTCTCTCTCTCTCTCTCTCTCTCCTTCCTCTCTTTAGGACCACTCACTGTTGTGACTGTGAAGTGAATCTATGGCTAATACCTATCTAATTGTAAAATCAATATAATGATCTATGTGATAGCAGAAGAACAAAAGTAGCACCATACATAATTAATGTGCATTTGCCATGATAAATGACCACTCAGGGCTGTACTGGAAGCCGGCAGTACTCAGATGTCTGTATCTACTGATGATTTAGGAGCAGGAGGATGACAAGACTCTAGAATATTATTGGCATTGTTTTTCTTCATGGTTAGTGTGTTGAGATAAAATATATTCCTAAACACACATGAAATTCCTTGGCCTGGAGCAGGTATACATATGATGGGCACAGATATGCTGACTGCTGACTCAGATGTGGTGAAATGGGACTGCCTTCAGTGTCCTGATTTCCCAATATTAGAAGAGTTCTGTCTTAGTTAGGGTTTCTTTTGCTGCAATGAAACACCAAGACCCAAAAGCAAATTGGGGAGGAAAGGGTTAATCTGGTTTACACTTCCATATTGCTGCTCATCACCAAAGGAAGTCAGGACAGGAACTCAAACAGGGCAGGAACCTGGAGGCAGGTGCAGGGGCTATGGAGGCTACGGAGGAGTGCTGCTTACTGGCTTGCTCCCTATGGCTTGCTCAGCCTGCTTTCTTAGAGAACCCAGGACCACCTGCCCAGGGATGGCCCCACCCACCATAGGCTGGGCACGCCCCCGTTGGTCACTAATTGAGAAAATGCCTACAGCCAGATCTCATGGAGGCATTTCCTCACTTGAGGTTCCCTCCTTCCAAACAACTCCAGTTTGTGTGTCAGGTTGACATAAGACTAGCCGGCATAAGTTCCATCTTCCTAGACTTGCATGCGAGTTGTGTTTCTAGAAACGTCTCTGTACATTCAAAAGATGGCAACATATTTCATGTTCACGTATAAAACACAGTTAACGTTCTAATGTGATTGGAAGCCCCTTTTCACAGAATCGAAGATCCAGGCTGGCTTACAGAGCTCACCCGGCCTTAAAGAAAGCACCCGCACTTCTCCAGGATGTCCCCTAGGGGGCGGAGCTGCTGCTAATTGTGCGGTTGCTGGACCGGGCGGGAATGCTTGTGAAACGTTGAGCAAGGTGCTGGACACACCGGCCTCGCTCCAAGAATGCAACTAATGTAATCTCCCAGTGAATCGGCAGGGGTTTGTTTTGCAGGGAGCCGGAACATAAAAGGCAGGAGACGCTTACAGCAGCTCTTGCTTCTGAACCCTCTTCCTTGCATTCAAAGTCCTGACTTGGCTCGGTACCGAACACGAGGGAGCATGATGAGCCCTAGTTTGCTCACCCTCACCTTTACATGTGTGATGATGCTCTGGATACAAAACCAAGTGAGGAACCATATCAAAGATTCTTCTTTCAGCGAGCCTGCTGAATATGTGTGTGTGTGTGTGTGTGTGTGTGTGTGTGTGTGTGTGTTCCAGGAGGGTACCGTGTTCCAAGACTTCTAGCCAGTTCTCAAGATCAATTGAATCAGAGCAAAGGAGAAATTCTTGTTAAAATAACGAACAAATAAACACAAACAGACAGATTAGAGATGGGGATGTGGCTCCGTGCTAAACCCTGTGCTAATAATCTATCCTCCCCGACCCCAGCACCACAGTGAAAAAGAAAATGTGATTTTTCCAGAAGCAGAATAAGGAGGGAATGGAGGAAAAAAAAAAGAAAAGAAAAGAAACCCTCGTGCTAAGGTCTGGGCCAACTCTGTCGCAGTCTGTGACATCGACCTCCAGCAGTGCGGAGGCCTGCGTAGTTTTGTTCTTGGTAGCCAGGTGATTCTTTGAGAGCCATTGACAGGACATCCAGTGGAATAACCTGGAGCAACTCCCTCCCCGCAGTCCAGATATGAGAGAACAGGGGACTCTGTACATTTGAAGCATTGTTATCGAGGGCAGCGTCAGAACCAGGGGGATAGAAACTGTAAGTGTGTGTGTGTGTGTGCGCGCGTGTGTGTACCATAAAGCCTAGCAAGCATGGCGTGATTCTTTTTCTTTTGGGAAAAGATGAGGCTGCTGAAATGACCTAGTTCGATGCTTTCAGTTTATAGTCGAAATTATTGTTAAAAGCACACACACACACACACACACACACACACACACACACACACACACACACAAAGACGAAAGGAGACTGGGATCACTCAGATCTGATCCCAACAGAATATGACCCCCTTTTCATCTCCGGAACCCTGCAGAGACATTTAAATCCTGCCCTGACTTCCATGATCACCGGCAGAGCAGAAACCAGAAAGGAAGCCGGTTACTCAAGGAGAGAAAACGGGGTGGATTCCTCAAAAGGAAGAAATTGGCATGCTAGAGCACTCAGATTAAATTCAGAAACTGATATCAACCTATTGATAAAATCTGAACTCTCTAGAGCTCGGATGTGAACGCCATCCAAAGCCGGTTTACCGGCGGTTCCTCCCTCCCGGGCAGGCCCTGTGGACCAGGTCTCGGCTTCGTTGGGAAGACCCGCCCCACCGCCCAAGGGTATGAAGTTGTCAGGTCAGAGGTGGAAACATGGATGAAGCACCGACCGGCAGGCAGCGGAGTCTTCAAGGGGGACCGATCTTGGATGTCCAGAGAGGGAAATGAGCTGGTGACGGATGGAAAAGGCCCAGGGAGAGTCGCAATGGGGGGGAAGTCACTGTTCCAACAATACCTCCATCTAAGTTGCTGGAGAGAAATTGGGAAGAGAGGGAAAGCCTTTTAAAGGCAGGGGAGGTATAGGCTTGGGGACAGGTGAATTCTCATGCCGGTCTGGGCAGGCGGGGACCAAGTGCAGCCCCTGGAGCCTGCGTGGATCTGCTAGAGAAAGAGGGATGAGCTGCGACGCTCTCTCTCCTGCCCACGCGCGCGCGGCCACCGGCTCGGACGACTGCAGAGAATTAGGGTGGAAGGGTTCCTCCCGGGCACCAATCCGCGACGCGAGTGGGGGGCGCGTCCTCCGTCACGCCCTCGCCCAGCCCTGCGCTAGCTAGCCGCAGGCTGGTCCCCACGCCCCCTGACAGTCCCTCCGCTTCCGTGCACCTGGCCCGTCCCGGGGTCCTCCTCCCTCTCCACCCGCCTCGGTGCATCGATCCCGGTGCCCGGGCTCAACGCCTCGGGGCGGGTCCCTGCCACCCTCACCTGCCCCCGGGGGCGGAGCGCAGCGGCGACAGCGCGGCCCCAGCCTCCGCCACACGCCACGAGCTAGCGGCGGACCCGCCGCTCACCGCGGTCGGGGTGAAGCTCTCTCTCCGCGCCCTCGGTCTCTCGGTCACTTCGGACTCGTGTCCCTACCGCGCTCGGCGTCTCCTCGGGGGATCTGCAGCCCCGGCGCCATGGAGCCGGCCCCGGGCAGCGATCGCCGCAGCCCCCCTGGCCCCGGAGTCCCGAGGCCGCCACCGCGGGGCCACGCGCCCTCGACCGCCGCCCCCGCCCCCAGCCCGGCCCCGGCGAGCTCCTCGGTGCAGCCGGACGAGGAGCGGCAGCCGCGGATCAGCGAGAGCGGCCAGTTCAGCGACGGGCTGGAGGATCGAGGTGAGCTGCCACCGCCCCGGGTCCCTTCCTCTCCGCCTCTCGGAAGCCACCTGTCCCCGGTACGCGGGGCTCAGCGCGGAGAGCAGAGGCCACAGTCCCACCTCTCGGGATCCGTGCGGGCCAGGCAGCCGCGCCTCCTGGGACCCCCCTTTCAGGTTCCCGATCCCGGCGGTGCCTAGCCCAGCCTTGTCCGGTGTCCGCGGGAAAAGTTTGCAGACAGGGTTTTTGGTCGCTTATAGGGGACCGAGGGGGTTCATCTCCGTGCTGGGAGACGTGGGTTCCAATGCATCCCGCCGGGCGAGCCCCGCCAGTCACCGGGGGAAACTTCTTTTTGCTTGATTAGACTTCCCCATAAGGTGGCAGCCAGGGTCCTCTTAGCCTCTGCACTCGCTAGGGCCGGACACTCCCTGAGGTCCTGGGTCATAGCGGTCACCGCCCCACCGTGGTGCTGGCAGAGAGGTTGGGGTTTGGGGGCTTCTGGCCGCCATCCTGGTCTGCACAGATGCTACCCAAAGCTGATACTTCCTGGAGAACGTGTGTCCAGCCCTCAGAGTCCTTCTGTGGACGCTGGCCTTGGACCCGTGCATCTCCCGGAAGGCATCTTCACCTCCCGCCCACGGCCAGTCTCCTTAGGGGGCCTGCATCGAAAGCCAGGGCTCCCCCATTCATCCCGCCTGGCTCTCCTTCCCCATCCTGCCCTCGCGGCCCTCGGCTTGGATTCTTTGCGGAGACGACCGCAATCTACTACACCTTTTCCTCTTTCTTGCTGCTTCCGAATTGGACCCCTCAAAAATTATCAATGGTTCCGCTAAAACCGTGGGTGGCGGGTTTGGGGTCTCTGTAGCCAGGCCCTTCCCAGGCAGCTGGCTCTGTACACCTCTACTCATTTTTTTCTTTCTTGGAAGCTTTCATCTGACGACTGTAGAGTGCTTATATTATTTTAGTTCCAGCAGGTTTCTGTCCTATTCTTAGTACTTTGTACATCTCTATATTCCGGTTTCGTGTTGGGATGCAGGATCTCTTCCTTAGAGATTCCGAATTGTAGCGTGTGAAACAGGATGACATGGAAACAGATTTCCCTGAGAAGCGGCAGAGATGCTGTGCGGGGAACTGGAGCCGCTCCAGCTTGGAACGAGTTCTGCACCCGTGTTGCAGGTTCATTCCCTGTTCCCACAGAACTGGATAGCCTTGGAGACAGGAGAGTGGGTGGCATCATCAGAAACCCAGAAGAACCTCTCACTTTAATTCTGGGGTGTGAGAATTACCTTTACCCCGTGGTAACTCCTATTGCAAGATTTAAACATTTTTGCATTGAAGAAAGACGGATACCCGGATACCCGGCGTTGGGCTTAATTCTGTAGCATTGCGGGTTATCTGTAAGAGCCGGCCAGTCTCTCCCAACCCCTGCAGAAGGACAGACAAGAAACCCATGCCAGGATGAATTGATATTTATCAATATCTAGAGGCCATGCTTCAGCATTAAATTACAACAAAACACGACAAAAACCTCTTCTGAATGCATTCTTTAGGTTTTCTGTCAGTGGCCAAATGAACTTCATTTTCTATTATATTGTCTCCTGAAAGCATTCGCTGTTCATAAACCAGTGCTGTGTGGAAGCTCGCATATCATACACAACCTCTCTGTTAGGATGAATGGTGTCCCCCACAGAACCCAGGGTTCTATGCCATTTTTGAGCTAGCTGAAAGTCGCTGTGACATTTCTTTTGTTCCACCCATCCCCCGCCACAAAGAGTTAATGATAAATGAAGATTCCAGTTAAACAAATCAGAAGCCTCCTGGGAGGTTGGTTGTAATATTTTACATGTTTGTGTTATTTTATCTTTCCTATATCCATTTTTTTTTCTGTCTCTTGGGAATGGTTCATGGGTTGTGACCTCCTTCCCACCAGCGGCAGGAACTGGGGAAGAGGAAAACCCCCTGGTCTCCAGCTCTCCCTGGATGCAGTGGTTTTCTGTTAGGTCCAGTCCCCAGAGGGTGTGGGGGATGGGCACTCCTGCTGCACCTCCCATATTATTTTTTTATGTTGACTTCCTCCCGAGGTGGTAGAACCCTATGGCAGACCAATTCTGATTCCTATTGGAGAGTTGCTTTATAACTGATGGTTTGGGATTGTGGGAGACATTTTCTTCTTAGAAGTGATATGGGCTATTTCTCAGAATTCCAGCGAGCTCAGAATGTCCCAACACTGCTGTGACAGCTGGTTGAGCCTGTGGTTCAGGAAGCAAACAAGCACTATGTAGTTTAAGACCTTCAGGAACTAAAACACACACACACACACACACACACACACACACACACACACACACACACACAGAGAGAGAGAGAGAGAGAGAGAGAGAGAGAGAGAGAGAGAGAGAGAGGCCCAGTTGATCTTAGGGGTTCCCTCTCCCCTTCTATAATATCCATTTTCTATCATTTTGTCCCAAACCTTAGGATGTGGCCCCACCTTACATAGTTATGGACTTTTTAAAAGCACTTTCCTCTAGCTGCCCATCTAACTAAAATAAACAAAACACCTTTCTGCAGAGAATTAAAACTCAGTGGCCTGGTGTGGGGACTCGGGCCTGGAAAACCAGCACTTGGGAAACAGGAACAGAAGGATCACTGTGAGTTCCTGGCCAGCCTGGGCTACACACCAAATTCTGGGCCAGTCTTGAGTGCAGAGTGAAACTCAACCCAAGGAGAGTAAGAGCAATAAAATGGGATAAACTTAGGAGAAATCGCTGACAAGTCGTTCAGACTACTGAGGAAGTAACATCTTCACGTATATTGCCCCCGCCTCCCTCCATTAACACATCCCTCGGCATTGTCAGACCCACATTATGGAATTGAAGTTAGGTTAAAATTCCACTGTTGGAAGCTGTCTCTGGGCAGGGAGGCTGCAGCGCTCGCACATGGACCTGAGGCCTGTCTTAGTTTCTTTTGGGCTAGCCTGCCTGGCTCCCACTTGTGCTGTCTGAACCCCCACCCTTCCCCCACATCCCTGTGGCTTGTGAGTGTGCAAGCATCTGGCATGGATGCAGAAGGGCCAGTGTGGAGACCAGTCACTTCTGAGCTGAGCGCTTTGTGGGTCATAACATTCTACTTCCTTTGGGGGCGTAGAAAATGCCCTTTCTTGGTATCAGCCATGCAGGCATATAGTATGTATATGTTATTTGTGTGTGTGGGTGCTTGTGTGTAGAGGGCAGAGGTAACTTCAAGTGTTATTCCTTATGTGCTGTCAGCTTATTTTGGGAACAGATTCTCTCACTGATCTGGATCTGGTTCATTCTACTCTCTGGCCAGTGAGCTTCCAGGACCCAAGCATGCACTGCCATTCCTGCACTTTCATGTAGGTTCTGGGCCTTGAACTCAGGTTCCCCTGTTTGTTCAGCAAGTACTCTACCACTAAGCCACCTCCTGAGCCCCCAGCTGCAGTTTCTAGAAAGGAAATGAAGAGATAAGCACAGTTGCATCGAAAGAGAAAAGTCCTTCCTCTTTTGAACAGCGTTTGCATTATAGTGACTTTATGTTTTTTCCCCTCCTCAACCTTACAGTCTCCCAGGGGAGCCACCAGGAAGGTCTGATCTGGGGAAGAACTTCCAGTCCTCCTGGCTCAGAAAAGCCCAAAGCCACTGAGGCAGGTGGTCCAGCCCCCTATGGCTTCCACTTGAATCCCCCAGAAGGAGTGCCATCCTGGTGGGAGGCCAGAGGAAGCGCTTATAGGCGTGGTCAGCGCCAGGTGTGCTGGTGAATCCAGCCAGCTCTGGAAGGAGAAATAAAAAATGCTACAGAACCGGCAGAATGGGCAGGGGTGTACCCAGAAATAGCTGTCCCCTGTGGTAAAGTAAACCAACTTCTTAAAGGGGTTGTATTTTTGCTCCCGCTGGACAAACCTCTTGAAATGGGTGCTGTCAGAATGCCCGGCAAATGAACCATTCGTTTGAGCTGGTACGTAAGTGGTGTAGTTTCACTTCTCCTGAAACCAATGGACCAGGAAGAAAACACACACGCATATGTGTGTTCTCTCTCTCTCTCTCTCTCTGTTTGTGTGCAGGTGGAGGTCAGAGGTCGATGTCTAGTGTCTTTCTTAACTGCTCTCCACTATATATATATAATATATATATATATATATTTTCTGTAAAGTAGGTCAACTTAAAATTTCTTTTTAAACCCAGAGGTGTGTGTGTGTGTGTGTGTGTGTGTGTGTGTGTGTGTGTGTGTGTCACATGCCTTAATCCCAACACTTGGAAGGCACAGACAAGCGGATCTCTGTGAGTTGGAGGCCAGCCTGGTCTACAGAGTGAGTTGCAGAACAGCCAGTGCTGTTACACAGAGAAACTCCGTTTCGAAAAAATAAAATTCTTCTTAAATTTTATTCCACTTCCTTTTTAAAAACAAAAACAAAAACCCCGAAACACCAGTTTTGGAATCCTTTACGTTAAAAAAAAAAATTCAAATTAGAATATAATTACATAGTTTTTTTTTTCTCTTTCCTTCCTCCAACCCTTCCCATGAAGGACCCTCTTTATTCTCTCTCAAATTCACACGCTCTGTTTCTTTAACTGTTATTATGTATAAGTGCAACCTACTCAGTCGGTATAACGTTACTTGCATGTCTGATTTCAGGGCTGATCACTTGGTAACCGTTTTCGGACTCCTCCCTGGAGAAGGCTGTTTTCCCTGCTCTCAATGTTCCCGGGGTTGCCTGTGGTTCTTTCTCTAGGAGTGAGACCGCATATGATTTCCCCTTCCATGTTAGCGTGTCTGCTCCCCTCTCATCCTTGTTGACATCTGGTCTAGGCAGCCATGTTGATGAGACTTCTCTGACATTTCTAGGCGGTGAAATCTCACTCTGCCTTGTTTTTCAAGACAGGGTCTCTCACTGAACTTGGAGTTGCCTTTTCAGCTAAACTAGCCAGCAAGTCCCATGAGCCTCCTGCTTCCACCTCCCCAGCACTAAGGTTATGAGTGTGTCTGCCTCTGCGTCTGTCTTTTATGTGGGTTCCTGGGATCTGAACCCAGGCCCTCAGGCGTGGCTGGCAGGCCCCTTACCCACTGAACCATCTCTCTAGATAGACTTTTAACTCATTTGGGAAAAGGGAAGGGAGCTTTTAGAGGTGTATGGGCCTGTTTATTCTAGGTTATAACTTTCCGCGGACACAAGAGTGATTGCAATCAGAAGTAAAATTTCTAGATATTTTCAAGAGCCCAGGAAGAAAGAGAACTGTGATGTCGAGTTATCATTGGAAGGCACCAGGACCCACAGCAGAATCTGTTAAGACAAGAGGCCTGTCTTCTTCCCAGCCAAGTGCACTTATTTATTTACTATTTGGAGATAGATGTCATGTAGCCTAGGTTGTTCTCAATCTCACTGAACAGCTGAAGATGACCTTGAACTCCTAATCTTCTGCCTCCATCTGCAGAGGGCTGGGATCTCAGCTGTCTACCCCCGTGCCCATTTTATTTGGTGCTAGGGTTAGAACCCGGCCTTGTGCGTGGTAGGCAAACACTGTACCCCATTTCTGAATTAACGAAGTCTGAGGACACTTTCCCAGTGCAGTGGTGAAGATGGGGCTGATAATTCCGGCTTGCTTTCTCATTGACCCTCCGGCCCTATATAAGCACCCCTCCCCACCTGGTTCGACTCACTCTGATGTCTACTGGGTTGCCTGCTCACAAAACACGTCTCCAAAGTCCTGCTGGCTTTGTGTGAGGTCTGTTCAAGGATGACTGGACTGAGGTAGTTCAGCTGGGTCCTTGTTATAATTCTCTCTCGCTCTCTCTCTCTCTGTGTGTGTGTGTGTGTGTGTGTGTGTGTGTGTGTGTTGAGACAGGGTCTCTCCATTATGTAGCTCTGGTTGTCCTGGCACACACTATGTAGACCAGGCTGGTCTTGAGCTCACAAAGATTGGCTTGCCTCTGCTTCCTGAGTGCTGGGATTAAAGGCACATGCCACTATACCCAGCTGTTAGAATTTTTTAACAGGATACAGTTCGGGGCAGTGGTGGGGCTCAGAAAATGATTCCCCAAAGCAGGCTACTTTGGCCTGCTGGGCACTCTGAGCCGAAGGTTTCTGGAAGGCCTTAGAAGCAAAGCCTCCCCTTGTGCTTTTTCTTCCTGTCTCCTTTGCACCCCAAGGCCGGCCATAGAAATGAATTCCAGGCTGGGGAGATGGTTCGGTTGGTAATGTGCTTGCCTTGCAAGAGGAGGACCCGAGTTGTATCCCCAGAACTCATGTGAAAAAATGCTGGATGTGGTGGCCCATGCTTGTAACCCCAGCACCGAAGAGGTGGAGATGGGCAGGACCCTGGGGCCCACTGGCCAGCCAGCCTGAGCAGAGTAGGTGAGCTCCGAGTGAGAGACACTGTCACAAAATGTGTGGCAGATGGTGTCTGAGGGATAACACCTGAGGTTAACCTCTGACCTCTAAACATGTGCACATACATGTGCACATGAACCCATACACACCAGCGTATACATGTGCGCATGCGCAACACACACACACACACACACACACACACACACACACACACACACACACACACTTGTAGCACAAATCTTAAAAGGTCTTATTAATAAAAACAAACCAGGAGCCAGGTATTGGGTTAAAGCTGAAAGATCAGAGAAACAGAACAAGCCACAGCCACCTCACCTTGCCAATTCCTCAGCTGATCTTGTTTCCTTAGACTGGAAGCCTCTGAGTCCTCACCCGAATGGATCTCAGATGAACTACTGCTAAAAGCTAAAAGCTTAAAGGGACTCTAGTTCCTGGTCCTCATGCCTTAAATACCATTCTGCTTCCTGCCATCACTTCCTGGGATTAAAGGTGTGTGCCACCGTGTCTGGCTGTTTTCAGTGTGGCTTTGAACTCACAGAGATCCAGATGGATATCTGCCTCCTGAATGCTAGGATTAAAAGCGTGTGCTACCACTGCCTAAACCTATGTTTAATATAGTGGCTGTTCTGTTCTCTGACCCCCAGATAAGTTTATTGGGGTGCACAATATATCAACCACACACACACAAAAATTCCAAATCTTAAAAAAACAGCCAGGCGGTGGTGGCGCTCGCCTTTAATCCCAGCACTCGGGAGGCAGAGGCAGGCGGATCTTTGTGAGTTTGAGGCCAGCCTGGTCTACAGAGTGAGATCCAGGAAAGGCGCAAAGCTATACAGAGAAACCTTGTCTCAAAAAAACAAAAACAAACAAACAAACAAAAACAACAACAACAACAAAAACCCAAAAACCAAAATAGGGTAGAAATCCAATCCTCTTCCCTCAAAGATAACCATAAGCCCAAGAATTACTGTTTTGCACACCCCCAGGTATAAGAGCTGGTCATAGAGAAACTCTCTGGCTGCCCTTGTCTACTGGTGAATGAATCAAAAGACCTCATTCCAGAAGGCATCCTGTCCCACGCTCACCCCATCCGTGTCTTACAGGGAACCCCGAGACTTGGAGCAGGCAGGTCTTGTTGAGTCTCTGCCTCGTTCATCTCTTGTCTAATCTCGTCTCCACAGGGATATGCATTTTTCATTGAATCTGAGCATAAAAATAGCTCCCCTTGGCTTTCGGGTCTTTATTTCTGAAGCCTTCCATGTCACATAGGATCGATCTCTCTCGCTTCACCCTTCCTCTCCCTCCCTCCTCTCCCCTCTCCCACTTCTTCCTTCTCCCTTCTCTTTCCTCTCCTTTCCTTTCACCTTTGCTTCTGTCCTTCCCTCCCCACTGTCCTAATTGTGGGTCTTACTAATTTTTGAGATGGAGTCTCATGTATCCCAGGCTGCACTCGAACTCCCCATGTATCTGAAGATGACACTGAACTTCTGATCCTGCCTCAACCTCCCGAGTGCTGAGATTTCAGGCATTCACCACCATGTCTAGTTATACAGTGCTCTGGATGGAACCCGGGGCTTCATGCATGCCAGGCTACTGACTACTGACTGAGCTACATCTCAAACCCATCACATGGGTCTTTGTCTTAATACATTTGTTATACATTTTTCCTCACGTTAACCTGTCTTGTAGGTGTGTCAGTCATGACCCTAATCATAGAAGAAGAATAGTCTCCCATCCTTTCTGCTCCTATAGTGGTGGTCATTCAGATAAATGAATGGTGCTCAGGTGTGATACATCTCACACTGTGGTATTTTACACATGGTGCCTAAGCTTTACCTGCTTATTCATCATGATCTGTAGCTAGCGTGATGAGGCTGCCCAGTCTCTGAAAGACACATTATATAGCCAGAGCTGGCACAATTGGCTTTTAGTTGTATAAGAGACATGACTGGTATTTTGGCTCTCTGGTAACCAAGCAAGAGCACATACAGTCATCACCATCTTCTTCCTCCTCCTCTTCTTTTCTTCTTCTCCCTCCTCCTCCTTCCTCCTCCTTTTGTTTTTTTCTGAGACAGAGATTCTCTGTGTAGCCCTGGTTGTCCTGGGACTCTCTCTGTAGATCAGGCTGGCTTTGAACTCAGAGATCTGCCTCCCAAGTGCTGGGATTAAAGACATGTGCCACCACTGCCTGGTTACAATTTTATTTTTTTTTAAAATACTGTTATTATTATTATTTATTTATGGTCTGTGTATATGTCTGCATATGAAGAGAACAGAAGGACATCAGATCCCCTGGAACTGGAGTTACAGGCAGTTGGGAGCTGCCTGATATGGGTGTTGGGAATCAAACTTGGGTCCTCTGCAAGGGCAGTATGTGCTCTTCACCACCTCTCCAGCCCCTACAACTTTATTCTTAAAGGATAAGAAAGAAGTACAAATCAAGATCAATCTGGAGATGGCTAAGTGGGCATCGCTGGTGAGTTGTCACAGATTCCTGCTCTTGTCAAGGGCTCCTTATGTGCAAAGCACAGGAGATAAAGAAAACCTGTTGTACCCGAAGCCTTCCTAGGACACTGGCTCTGGCATCAGCAGTTTTACTGTACTTTCATATGCCGATAGCATGTGTATGTGTGTGTGCATGCACATGTGGGTGTAGTTTAACCTCAGAAGTCTTCCCTTGGGAACGCTATACACCTTAAGACAGAGTCTCTCATTGATCTAGAACTTACCAAGTAGGCTGTACTGGCTGGCTAGTGAGCCCCAGGATCTGCTTGTCCCTGTTTCCAACATGCTGGGATTACAAGCATGCGCTACCATGCCCATCTATTTCACAGGGATTCTGGGGAAACAAACTCAGAACCTCATGCTTGTACAGCAAGCAGTTTATTGAATGAACTATCTCCCTAGATCCCTGAGAGAGTTTAAAATTTTTTAATTAATTGATTAGTTAATCAGTTATTTGCTTAATGTGTTCCTCATACAAAGGAGGGAGAAAACATGCTGTATAATCTGGGTCTGATGGCTCCTGGTTACCTGGGAATCCTGGGAGGGCATTTGTACAGTCTATGATTCCTTGGTTTGTATAAATCTGACACTACTATTGGGACTGTACTAGTGGATCAATGCTCATAGCTGAGGAGCCCAAATGCCTAACTAGCTACTACAGTTCTTTCCTAATGGAAGGGCTTTGTTGGGATGAGAAAATTCTATTGAGCCAAGTGCAGAAGAGGAAGAACGGCATAGTGTGACCTCAGGAAGTGGTGAGGTGTGTGTGGAGCTCTTCTAACCCGGAGAGCCTCTGTTGTCCTGTGGAAACACTTATTGGATACTGCTGGGACCTGTGGTTTTATAAGGGATGCCAGAACACTTGATAATTTTGTTGTTTTGCTTTGTTTTTAATGCGGCACCATCTCCGAATTGTGGAAACACAGTGTGGGCCCGACAGAACACATCTTGGCCCACAGTCTGTGGTTTTGCCAACTTTGGATGAGAGGCTATAGCTCTGACTGTGTGTTCAGTTGTATGAAAATGCCTTACCCCCTTTCCTCCCTGTTTCTCTCAGGTTTACTAGAAAGCAGCACCCGGCTGAAACCTCATGAAGCCCAGAACTACAGGAAGAAGGCATTGTGGGTATCCTGGTTCTCCATTATTGTCACCCTGGCCCTGGCAGTGGCTGCCTTCAGTGAGTATCAGGGAGTCTTGCCAATCAATACTCGCCCGTTGTCCGTCTTTCCCTCTAACCCCTGTGGGATATGCTTTGCTTTTAGTTGACTGTTATTGACGAGTAAAAATTTTTTTAGGTGGTTGGATAGTCAGGGTACTTATGAATTAGTAAAATGGTTTCACTTCTCTGCAGAGGGAAGAGGTATGAGAAAGAAATGGAGAGAAATAACTGAGAGCTTCACTCTCATCAGTATGCAGGTTTGTGGAAGTGGATTCTGGCTGGCACCAGCCGAATAGTGAAAATAGTCTCTTGGCAGATGCCTTCAGCTCAGGCTGACATGACGAATACACATCCCGGAGACTCGGATTTTGAGCCTAATGTAACTAGATGAGTGCAATATTGCAGCAAGCTCTTTCCTTTCGCTCCTGATTGTGTCTTGTGCAAGGTCAGGAATGAAATTGTATGTACGCTTTTAATGAAAGGAAAATGGAAAGGTCTTCTTTCAGGGTTTTAGTGCATGAAAATAAAATAATTTCTTACAATTCTGAGATGTTATGAAAATGGAGCAACTTGTCTGTAGATGATCTTGTTTGGGGATCTGGAATTTCTACGGTGGGTTTCTCCATTGACACTCTCGGTTTAGGAAACACGCATGTGCTATTTATTCTTATTAATTGTGTTCATACGCCTAAGCAGCGAGCCACAGCTCAACCTTGATAGGAATTGTACTGTTTTTTTTTTTTTGATTCTCCTTTTCTTTTATGGTAGAAAACAAGAGAATATGTTTTTATAAATTTTGTGTTGAGAAGAAAGATCTGTGTTCTATGTGCTAAGCATCCCACAAGGTGCTTCAGGGGAGGAGGAAAAAGGACCATGGCCACTAGGCGACATGGCTGTGTGCAAGTTGTTTAAAATTCTCTTCTGCCGCCTTTGATGGTGCTGCTGGAAGTTGGGCTGGATCCCAAGGGGGCAGGAATTAGAATTTGACCAAATGCTCCCTTCAAACTCAGCATATATTATTAGAGACAATTTATGTTGGAAACACTATAAATTTATTTCAATTAAATTGGAAACAATAGCCTGGCTCTAAAAAAGCCAAATATTCAGAATAGAGAAATAATACATTTCAGGGAATAAACATTTATCAGTGAGCTAGAAGTCGAATCAGGAAGAATTCTGACTTTTGAAAATATAATAGCCTCCCTCTCTCCCCTCGCCTCCCCCTTTTAATACTGAGACTAAAATAACAAGGCAATGGATGTCCCTTGAGGGTAATTTGGTTGTTGTGGCTGTTAGGGGGACTGGAGATCAGACATGGTGATTTACATATGTGAAGAAGGAGGGATGGGATGAAGGGGGGGATGATTTACAGACAGAATGATGGCTCCTCGGGTGTGTCCCTGTGCCCTATGAAGCTGTGAGGGCAGCAGCATTCTCCCGATGTTTGAATGAGGACCTGAGTATGAGGTTGTGAATGAGTCTTTCCTTTGGAATAATAGTACTACGTTTGATGTGCTTAAGCTATGTAATATGAGAAAAATAGGAGGAAAACTTGGCTTCATTTATAATACCCAATCAGGTGGATTATTCTAGAAATGCTCCATTTCCTTTGATGGAAAAAGCCTGCATGAAGAAACTTTATGGAAGAATTTCTTCTTCCTTTTCTTTTGAAAGCCATCTTACTCCTTTATCACAGAACCATTTAAGTTAAATCCTTTAACTTCCCTTTTAAAGATTCATTTTTACTGATTACTTATGTGTATGCATGTGTTTGCCCATTGGTACATCCCAGGAGGCCCCAAAAGGGCATGGAACTCCCTGCAGCTGAAGTTATAGCCAGTTGTGGGACTCGGACACTGGGGATTGAACTTAGTTCTCTTGCAAGAGCAGCGAGTGTTTTTAACCACTGGCCATCTCTCCAGTCGCCTTTAACTTCTTGCCTATAAGATGTGGATGTTGCTGTATTGTTTATCATGACCTGTCATATTCTATATATGCCTTTCATTTCATTTGTGAGTTGCTTCTAACTGCTTCTGATTTAGTTAAACCCTAAACCATAGAAGATAAATAATATTTTGCCTCATTTAAACTAGAGTGACTTCACTGTGTGTGTGTGTGTGTTGGGGGGTGGAGAGTTCATGTCTATGTGTGTGTGATGCAGGGGTCAGGGGGATGTTTGGATGCTCTAGCACACTCCACTTTATTGCTTTTTTTTTTTTAAAAATAAGATTTATTTATTTATTATGTATACAGAAGAGGGTGCCAGATCTCATTACAGATGGTTGTGAGCCACCATGTGGGTGCTGGGAATTGAGCTCAGGACCTCTGGAAGAGCAGTCAGTGCTCTTAACCTCTGAGCCATCTCTCCAGCCCCCACTTTATTGCTTTGAGATGGGGTCTCTCACTGAACCTGGACCCTGACTGGCAGCCAGCAAGCCCTTACAGTTCCCTTTGCAGCCCTCCACTGTACTGGGGTGACAGGCCCTTGAAGCTACACTTAGCTTTTTATGTGGGTGCTGGGGATTCAAACTAACGTCCTTACGCTTGTACAGCAAGTGCTTTACCGACTGCGCCGACTCCCCTATGAACTCGTTTTGGTAATACTTGGTGAGATAATGATTCAGACGTGCTGATGCATCAATATGAAACTGTGGTAATGTACCTTGGAATATTTCAGAGGGAAGTCCTAGTTTGATTTTAAAATAGATTCAGTGTATAATGGGCAGGCAGTATGGAAAATAGCAATCTTCTTATGAACGAATGTGAAAACAGGTCTGTTGTAATAATGAGGCCAGAGAGAGAATAAAAATTCAGCTGCAAAACTCAGAGTTTTGACAACATTGATGTCTTTGTTAAGATGATTGGAGAAAATGTATTCTGACTTTGGTTTTGAGATTTGAGTACATTAATTTTTAGGGACTGGATACCTGCTTGGTTCTGTGGGAAATGAAAAAAAAAATCTTTTTCTAAGATAGTGTCTTAGTTTCTTTTTGCTGATGTGATCAAATGCTCTGACCAAAGCTGCTTAAGGGAGAAAGGGCTTGTTCCGGCTGCTGGTTCCAGGGTAAAGTCCATCCTGGGGGTAAAGTCACAGTGGCAGGAGCTGAAGGCAGCTGTCTCCTTTCATCCACAGTCAAGACTCAAGGCCACACCAAGACTCCTGCTGAGTTCCTTTTCTTCAGTTCATTCAGCATAGCATCTCTACGGAGGGAATGGTGACCCTCACAGTGGGCAGGTCTTCCCACTTCGGTTAACACAATCAAGATAATCCCTCACAGGCAAGTCCAGAGGCTGGTGTCCGAGGGGGATCTAGATTCTCTCATTCTCTCAAGTTGGTAGTTAATGAACACCAACCACCACAGACACATAGCTCCATTAAAATGAAACAACAACCTCCACTAAATAACAAAGTACTCAAAACCAAGATCTCAGGATTTGAGTCAGACTCCCAGGACCTGTGTTAAAAACAAACAACAAACAAGTTGGGTGTGGTGGTGCACACTTATAACCTTAGTGCTGGGGAAGGGGAGACAGGCAGATTCTGGGGGCTCCTTGGTTGGCCAGCCTAGCCTACTTGGTGAGCCTCAGGCTAGTGAAAGACCCTGTCTCAAAAAACAAAATGGAGCTGGGCCTGGTGGTGCATCCCTTTAACCCTGGCATCTGGGAGGCAGAGAAAAAGGGATCCGTGAGTTTGAGGCCAGTCTGGAGCTCCAGGCCAGACAAAGCTGCATAGTGAGACCCCTGTCTCAAAAAGAGACAGACAGGTGCTTGGGGAAAGACATCTGAAGTTGTTCTTTGTTCTCTACACACATGCACATGTATGTCTCTACACACACATGTGCAATCACACATACAGGCACAAATAACACGGTGTGTTAGCAGACTTCACAACTAGGAAAGCAAATCTCTGAAAGGAGTTATTTCTTTATTTGTATATGTGGGGATTTTTCTACATGGGCTTACACGTATGTCTGTGTACCATGCGCATGCCTGGTGCCCAAGGCCAGAAGGAGGTATTGGATTCCTTGGAGCTGGAGTTACAGATAGTTGTGAGCTACCATGTGGGTGCTAAGAATCAAACCCCAGGTCCTCTGGTCTATCTTTCCAGCCCCATATGTGAGAATTTTAATCTGTTTGACTTTAGCTTAAACTCTTGACCTTTAAGCATGGTACTGCAATGTGCATGCATCCTTTTAGAAAGCGTCTCCTTTGACTTATCATTTTTGTGCATGTGTGTGATGTGCAGAAGCTGGAGGACAACTTTCAGATGCCCATTCTCTCCTCCCACTGTATGGGCCCCAGGAACTGAACTCAGGACCTCCGGCGTGGCGGCAAACCCCTTGACCAGCGGAACCATCTCGAAGCCCCCATCCTCTTTATTTTTATACTCTAAGGGTAATAGGAGTGAGAGAGCTGAAATAAGATCACATGACTTGTCTGTATTAGTAGAAAAGTCTGGGAACTTCCTAAGGTGTCCCCTTTCCTCAGTGGAGACATGGTCAGATAAAAAAGAACCAAGACAACTTACTGGCCAGGGAGACACACATCTGCATTCTTAGCACTGTGAGGCTGAGGCAGGAGGATTGAGAGTTTGAGGTCAGCTTATGCCATATAAGTGAGACCTTGTCTCAAAAAAAGAAAAAAAAAAAGAAAAAGAAAAGAAAAGAAAAAAGAAAAGAAGGATGGAAGAAAGGTGTCTGAGAGTCCCCACGGGCCTTCCTGGGTTCTAAGAGTAAAATCCGAGTAATTAGAATGGTATTTATTTATATATTTATATTTATTTATTGTTTTTCCCTGTGTAGCTCTGGCTGTCCTGGATCTCGCTCTGTAGACCAGGGTGGCCTTGAACTCATAGAGATCCTCCTGCCTTTGCTTCCCAAGTGCTGGGGGTCCAACTTGGCCTGACCTGGGACCCTAGGAACTTCAGCAGGGTTGGAGCCACGTTCTTTGGTCTAGCTTGGAATCACAAGACAGATTGCTTCTCAGAGGGCCCTCCCCAGCTGCGTGGCCTCAGCACCTAGAAGTGGTTGTATGATGATCCTGGCAGGAATAAAGATGGTCTAAAGAGAATTTGTACCCCTCTGTTTTGGTTATCGGATTATTGAAATCATGCACTCCAAGAAATTGGAATTTGCCCAGGAATCTCCTGCTAGAGAAGGAGAGAGCTGGAGTCTGGTGCTGGCCAGAGGAGGCGCTTGTACCCTAGAAAGAGATTGCTTTCACACAGTTCCAGTGACAGGTCAGGCCATGTTGCAGGGGAGACTGGAGCCCAGACAGTGATGGTATGGAGGGGCGGGACCACACCTGGACCAGGACTCTTCAGCTGTGCATATTTCTTGCCTTCTTTTTAAACCTAACCCTCATGTCGGGGGACTCTGAAATGGTCTTGGGGGGTCAGTGGATGTCTTTGTTCCCTTTTCCAACGTGGCTATGTTGAGTAATTTGCCGCTTTCTGCCTCTCACTCTTACGTATTTGTTTAATTGGCCTGCTGAGGATGGGTAGTGGAACCCGGCTTGTTAAGGCTACCAGGGCCCAGACTCTGACCCTAACAACACAGCTGACAGAGATCTCTCTCCACATGTGCTGATTTTCTCCTTTTGGGTCCCCCTTTCTCTCGGGCTGTGTGGTTTGTGAAGCTCTGGGGTTTGTGCCTCTGCTCCTAAAGGGCTTCTCTACTGGAATACTTCCTGAACCAAAGTCTGCGGCATCTGGCACAGATTCTGCAGGTGGATAACTCTTTGCTGGATTTGCTGGTCTTCTATTTATTTTTCTTAAAAAGAGAAGTCAGTGCACATGATAACCATTCATGATCTTAGAGCAGTGGTTCTCAACCTTCCTAATGCTGTGACCCTTTAATACAGTTCTTCATGCTGTGGTGACCCCCAACCATAACATTATTTTGTTGCTGTTTCATAACTGTAACTTTGCTACTGTCATGAAATGTACTTTAAATATCTGATATGCCATCCTTATGGGGGTTGCGACCCACAGGTTGAGAACCAGTTGCCTAGGGGTCCTGGGTGCATCTTCCCTGTCCATCTTTCTCTTTCTTCCGTGTGCCCTCTGCTTGCTACTTCTGACCTGTGTGTTGTTTTCTTCTTGCTGGTCTTCTAAACGGCGTGAGCATCTTCTCAGGAACAGCCTCCAAGCAGAACATTTGCCTGCTGCTGACCTGGGCCACGAGGCAGTTCGTGGGGATGTGGGCAGGAAGTCTTGAGCCACATCCTGGGGGTGTTGGTGGGATAACTTGCCCTGTCAATGTGTTCTGTGAATGATAACAACAGGGGCTGCTTCAGGGAGGTG
Organism: Peromyscus californicus insignis; assembly: GCF_007827085.1. NCBI lineage: Eukaryota > Metazoa > Chordata > Mammalia > Rodentia > Cricetidae > Peromyscus > Peromyscus californicus. The sequence goes on along the minus strand of NW_026294436.1, from coordinate 14,489,142 downwards.
GAAACGGAAGAGAGAACGGGACAGAAACCGACTCTGGGAACTTCGCCTTGAAAGTTCCCGCCTCTGGGCTCTTCCTTCCCAGCCTTGTGGTCATGTCATCAGAGGTGCGCAGGCAGGCCACCCTCTGAGCCGCCAGCCCTGGAGGTCAGGAACACAGGGCAGCATTTCAGTCTGACCCATGGCCCGGGAGGCCTGCCATGACATTACTCTTGGTTCCTGTTTGAACTGGTCTTTGCCTATCCCGCAGCTTATGGGGACTGCAGTCCGTAGATGCTTCTGTGGTCCCCAGGTGCTGCTACTTTCAGAACCACGAGCTTGCTCTTCTCTTTGTCCGAGACGCCCTGCTTCCTGGCTTCTGGCCATTTTATTTCATTGCACTGTCCCTTACTTAGTTCTACTTTGTTTACTTTTTGTTTAGTGTGTGTGTGTGTGTGTGTGTGTGTGTGTGTGTGTGTGTGTGTGTGTGTGTGTGTGTGATGTGCTTGGATTCTTGTGCACAAGTGTGCACTGTGTCAGTCAGTCAGTGCTGGTGTCCCCCTCAATCATTCTCTGCCTGGTTTTTATTATTGCTATTATTTGAGATTGTCTTTTTCCGGACCTGGATCTCACTGATTTGACTTGGCTGGCTGGCCAATGTGTTCCAGGGGTCCACCTGTCTCTCCTTCCCCAACACTGGGATGACAGACACCGGCATTATTTTTCCTTCAATGTGGATACTGGGGATGCAACTGGGTATTCATCATGATTGTCCAGCCGGCACCTTATGGACAGAGTCATCGCCTCATCTCTATTTTATTTTATACAGAGTCTTGCTACGTAGCTCAAGCTGGCCTCAAAATCCCTCTCTCCCACCTCAGCCTCCTGAGCGCTGGGTTACAGGTGCATACACTAACAGTCATCTTCTCACCATGTTTATCTAACCCTTAAAATAAAAATGAAAGGGCCACCTCTTCCAGGAAGCCTTCCAAGGCCCTCCAGAGTGATGTAAATGTCCCTCCCCCATGGACACTGAAGATAAGACATGTCACACAGCACTTGAATCACAGCTGTATTGCTTCAGTGACCGTCTACACTGCTCAGTACTGGATTCCTGACCTCTCCAGTCTCTAGTTCTCCACCCTAACGCAGGAGGTATTGGTTGCAGTGAATTTTGACATCTCCCTGCTGTGGCCGCCGTGGACACACACAGCGGATTGAGAGTGTGTTTTCCAGTGTGGATTCCAGACAAAGGAATGGTGGCTTCCTCAGGGGCAAGGGGGCTAAAAGCCAGGCTGCACCTTGGGCTTTGTTGACTGTGTAGGCAGCCGGTTCCAGGAGCTCCTCACCCCCCACCCCTGTCCACCCCGGCTCTTTCCTTCCTCCCCTGGGACTGAAGGCTCCAGACTTCCACTGAGGGAGACTGGCCTCCACTGCTGCTAGGATGGTGCCTCATCCCCAGCTTCCAGCTCACAAAGAGCTGCTGTTTGTAGCCAGGAGTGGAGGAGGGGCTGTAGCAGCTGCCTGCCGGCCTCCATTCTCTGCACACAGCCTTAATTAAAGTGTGCCCGGGGTGCATTAGCACCAGGCCAGCGATACACAGGGGAGCCGAGCGGTGCCCTCTCCACTGTCCTTCTAACCACACCAGGCCTGTCCTAAGCGCCCTGCTCAGGTCTGCAGGGGAGGAGCTGCCCTGAGAGATGGGTGAGGACTTATCTGGCTGCCTCCCTGTCTATGAGCACCCGTGTTTGGTAGCCAGCTGCAAGAGAAAGGTTTTCTGCTCTGCCTAATGCATGGCCTGTGGCTTACTTGGGCCTCTGGGACCTGCCCCTGTAAGGTGAATTTCTGGGGTAGTTCCTGGACAAGATGTGACTTCACGGGTCCTGTGTTGTGTTCTGGGATGCAAGGACATCTGGCAAAAACAGATGAAGAGAGTGGGAGGGAGAGAGAGAGAACTCTTTCCAGCCCCTAGACAAGAAGGATGTGGGGCTGAAGATGTGGTTTGAGTTGGAAGAGTTCTTGCCTAACTTAAGGACGCCCTAGGTTCAGTTCCCAGCACAGCAATAGACCGGGTGTGGTGGTGCAATGCCTTTAATCCTAATACTCCAAAGGGAAAGGTAGGAGTGTCAGGGGACAAGGTCATCCTCAAGCTACAGAATGACTTTGAGACCTTTTTCTGAAAAACTAAAGGGGTGCCGGAGAGAGGACTCAGTGCTTTAAGAGTGTTTACCACGAGGCGGTGGTAGCGCACGCCTTTAATCCCAGCACTTGGGAGGCAGAGCCAGGTGGATCTCTGTGAGTTCGAGGCCAGCCTGGTCTACAGAGCGAGATCTAGAACAGGCACCAAAACTACACAGAGAAACCCTGTCTCGAAAAAAATAAAAAAAGAGTGCTTACTATTCGTCCAGAGGATCCGAGTTCAGTCCCCAGCATCCAGGTCAGGTGGCTCACAACCACTTGTAACCCAGCTTCAAGGGATCTGGCATCTTCTTCTGGCTTTTTCAGCACCTGCACATATGTATGTCACAGACACACGTATATACACCCACAAAAACAAACAAAAAGCCAAAAAAACCAACCCAAAAAGAAAAGAACGAAAAACCAAAGGAGGAAATGTGTGTCTTAGCATCTTTGCTTGTTGTTGTGATAAAGTACTCGGACAAAAGCAACTTAAGGGATGAAGAGTTCGTTCTGGCTACAGTTAAGGGTACCGTCCATCGCAGCAGGGAAGTCACACCGGCAGGAACTGGAAGCAGCTGGTCACATTGCATCCAGAATCAAGAGGCAGAAAGGGAGAGAGAGATGCCTGCCTGCCAGTGGTTAGCTCGATTTCTGCATTTTATACAGTCCAGGATCCCCTGTCTAGGAGACGGTCCCACCTACAGTTAATGTGGGTCTTCCCACATCAGTGAGTATAATCAAGAACCCCCGCCCCCCACGACATGCTCAGAGACTCATCTCCTAGGCGGTTCTAGATTCCTTCAGCTTGACAGCGAACCCTCACAGTCAGCAAGCTCTCCATCCTTGACTACCGCCCACGCCCGGTGGCCATCCCTCCTTCCCGCTCATGTCTGTGTTCCTCCAGTCCTTAGTGAGTGAAAGACACTGGGGGAATACCGCACAGGACATCAAGAAGGAGAGCTGTGTGTCCCCGGAAGGGCTCAGGTCTCAGCAAGCAGGTGATGACAGGCACGGAAGCAGAAGAGCGCTCCACCTGGCTCAGGGAAAGGCCTGGCTGTCTTGGACATGCATGGCATGCTTAGCTGTTTGTCCCTGTGACACAGTGTTGTCGTCTATAAAGTTCACACCTGAGAACTGCACAAATGAGTCATAAAAAAAATTGCACAGAGTATTTCATAACGTTTTAGGCAACTTTATGGTTTTGTGTTGGGCCCCATTCGTACCTGTGTTCGACTTATGGGGCCCATGGGCTCTGGCTTGTTACTCGAATGCTGGGATCTGAACTCTGGTCCTTAGATTGAGTATCTGGTTGCCTTTTTCTCGTAGAATATTTGTATTTTTTCTGGATTTAATGTCTCTTTATTCATTTTGCTTCTCTTTAGATTTGTGTGTTTGTGTGCGGGTGCAAGCACACACGACAGCCACTTGTGAGCCAGCTTCTTGCCTTATTCCTCAGGTGCTGGGTATGGATGTGGACCTATCTCATTGACTTGGAGTCCTTTAGATAGACACCCAGGAGTGGCACAGTGAGGTCATGGCATAAAGGCTTTTTAACACACCCAAAGTATACACCAATCAGTTTAGCTGTAAGCAGACTAAAAAAAATCTGTGCACTAGAAAATAACACATAAAGCAGAGAGATGAGCTGTGAAGTAGAAATGTACAAGATCATGGTTGCACGTTTGTGTGTGTGTGTGTGTGGTGTGTGTGTGTAAAGAAAAAGTCAGAGGTTGACTCCAGTATTTTCTGTTATCACTTTCCATTTTATTATTATTGGTTTTTTTTTTTTTTGCGGGGGGGGGGGGGGGGGGTGACAGAGTATCTCACAGAACCTAGGCTGCTGTTTAGTCTAGACTGACTGTCTCTGCCTCCCCAAGACACACTACCCAGCTCAGCTTCAGCTTCATGTAGGTGTTGGGAATCCTGCCTCAAGTCCTGATACTAGCACAGCAAGGGCATTCCCCTCTGAACCGGCTCACTCGCCCCTAGCACTTTAGTTTGTAACAGCAAAAGCTAGGAAGGAGACAGCTGCGCATTAGCAGGACATCTGAGCCACCCTCCTGCCTTCAAACAGTGCAGCTATACTTAGCTGCCGTCTTTTGGCTTTCAGGCTCCACGTGCCCTTTTTATAACAAGTATTTTAGTATTCTCATTTTACTATCTTAAAATGAACTTCCGTCTATACACACCACCAATTAAAAATAATGTTGTTTCCTAAATATAGTATAATGGAAAAAAAAAAGGCTTTTTTTTTTTTTGAAAAACAGGTGCATATTTAAACATATAAATGCTTAGAGTGATGATGCTGATGGAGACAAGTGAGTTAGAACAAGATAGGGGAAGCCGGATGTGGTGGCGCACTCCTTTAATCCCAGCACTCAGGAGGTAGAGGCAGGTGGATCTCTGAGTTCGAGGCCAGCCTAGTCTACAGAGCCAGATCCAGGACAGCCATGGCTGTTACACAGAGAACCCTGTCTCAAACTCATCCTCCCCCCCCAAAAAAACCCCACAGCAACAACAACAACAACAATCAAACTACATAGGTAAATTTGGACTTAAGAGAGGGAGCATCATACCATATGTCGACATTCTCCTTTGTGTGATATTATGAAGCAACATATTTGTGTGCAATGCACACAGACCATCAGAAATATAATAGCTACACAGACAGACTGTGTCTTAGGTGTTCAGTACTTTGAGTGGGGTTGCCCTGGGTGGCTGAAATTTTTGGGTTGCTTTCATACCTCTTTGTAAAGGTCTGAATAAAACGAAGTCTGCACTCTTTATTCAGGGGTCATTACATTCCTAGGGGGAGGTGTGTGTGTGTGTGTTCTTTAAAACAACAGAAGAAAACAAAACAAATTCTTCTTAATTGATAAGGTAGAGTGGGGTTCTAGGTACAATTTTCTGTTGAAATTAGTGTGTTTTGAGCAAGAAATACAAAAGGGCGCCGGGCGGTGGTGGCGCACGCCTTTAATCCCAGCACTCGGGAGGCAGAGCCAGGCGGATCTCTGTGAGTTCGAGGCCAGCCTGGTCTACAGCGCGAGATCCAGGAAAGGCGCAAAGCTACACAGAGAAACCCTGTCTCGAAAAACCAAAAAAAAAAAAAAAAAAAAGAAATACAAAAGGGCATTCTTTGTTGTGTATGAAGCTTGTAAATGTAAATATTTATAAATAAGACCCCTGGTTCCATCCTACTCAGTAAATATTTTGTTTGTTTGTTTGTTTTTTTCAAGACAGAGTTTCTCTGTGTAGTTTTGGTGCCTGTCCTGGAACTCACTCTGTAGACCAGGCTGGCCTGGAACTCACAGAGATCCTCCTGGCTCTGCCTCCCGAGTGCTGGCATTAAAGGCATGCACCACCACCACCTGGCCCCTACTCAGTAAATATTATGATCCCAAGTCCAAAATTGTGACCACCACTGACGCCCTACACGTATCCATCTTGTCTATATCCACAGACACATCATCGAAAGGCTCTACTAACTGTATAACCCTAAGCACTACAGCCTGGTGCTGGTGGATACAGAAACAGACAAGGAGACACACACACACACACACACACACACACACACACACACACATACACACACACACACACACACACACACACACACACACACACACGGGAGTGATATGATGAACAAACGCAAGGGCGGAGATAACTTGGGGGTACTGAGATGAGAAGCTGATGAAGGGTATTCGAGGAGCTTCAACCAGAACTGTGATTTTTGTGATAAAAATGTTTTGACTGCAAATACAGTGACCCGTGAGGGTTTGTCACAGCTGAGTAGACAATTTGTTGGTGTCAGTTTACGATTCTGCTCAGCTCAGGCTTAGTAATCAAACCACAGGCCCCACTGAGTGGCTCTGGTGCCTCCGTTCTTCAGATACATCTGAATCCCTTCCCCCTTTTTTTTACACAAGGAATTTCTAGCCTGGACTGACCTTGAACTCTCTATAAACATCTCTAAGGATGACCTTGAACTTGTGATCCTCCTTGTCTCCACCTCCTGAATGCTCTGATTACAGATTAGTGCCTGTGTGTGCCATACTGGGACTTGAACCCAGGGCTTTGTGTACAACCCCCTCCCCCCACTCTACCAACTGAGCTACCCCTTCAGCCAGGTTTTAAAAATCACTGTTTTTTCATGTTTGTTTTTATTCTATTATATATTAATACCCTTCTGTTTCCTCTCTCCTCTCTTTACATATCTAATTTGAAATAACAGCCTACCTATAAGGAGATCGTTGGCTTTATACTTTTACATCTATACTTCCCTACACTGTCATTTTTCATGTGGTCTCCAGTGCTTCTTCACTCTTAGCAATATCATCCCGCATCTACACCGTCAGATCATATAGACAACACAGACGCTCCGCTTCCTGCCGCCATCATTTAGTCTTCGGTCTACAAATGCACATGTTCTAAATAATCTCTGCCCGTCCCCACAGTGGTGCTTCACCTGAGAAACTTCTCCCCTCTCTTCAGGGAGTCATTGGAACAACATTATCTGAGCCCTCGCCTGAATTTTGGCTGAAGATAAAAATCTTTGGTTTATATTTCCTTTCCCAAGTATCCTAAACATACTACCCCATTGCATCATGGTACAAAGCATTGCTGACAGTGTTGGACGAGGTTTCATTTTCTTTCTCTCAAAGGTAACTTGAGTCTTTTCTTGGTTACCCAAATAGTTACTCTTTTAAAACCAAATCCAAGAGTCTTGCTGAACTATGTCTTGCCGATAGCAATTTCAGCTTTTCCAGAAATAAGGCATAACTTCCTGCCCTTTTATTTTGTAAAAGTTTTGAGTTATGGATGTTTGCTTCATTCTCGTTCTTCAAAGAATTCTAATCTATGTGGATGTTGGGTTGTCTTTGCCTGTCCTTGATGTTTGTCCCTGTCCTTCAAATTTCTGTTTGATTTAATGAAGTTTTCTCTGTTTTCCATCTAGTTCTCTAAGAGTATCCCTATTTGGTTTTATTCATATTCTTCTGTAAATCTCCCACATTGTCGAAATAAAAATTTTCTTTCTTAAAAATGTATTTTTAGATGGGTGATGCTGGCACACACCTTTAACCCCAGCATTGGGAGAGGCAGAGGCAAGCAGATCTCTAAGTTCGAGGCCAGCCTGGTCTACAAAGCAAGTTCCAGGACAACCAGGGCTACACAGAGAAAACATGTCTAGAAAAACAAAAACAAGAAATATATATGTTAAATATATATATATATATATATATATATATATATATATATATATATACTTTTTTTTTAGTTTTTCCGAGACAGGGTTTCTCTGTGTAGCTTTGCGCCTTTCCTGGATCTTGCTCAGTAGACCAGTCTGGCCTTGAACTCACAGAGATCCACCTGGCTCTGCCTCCCGAGTGCTGGGATTAAAGGCGTTCGCCACCACCGCCCGGCTAAATATATATTTTTAACAATTTTATTTATTTTTCTTTTATGAGTATGAATATTTTGTCATGCATGCAGTTCCCATGGAGGCAAGAAGAGGGTGTTGGGTTCTCTGGAACTGGAGTTATGGATTGTGAGCCACCATGGATGCTGGGAATTGAACCCAGGTCCTCTGGAAGAGAAGCTAGAGCTCTTAACCATGGAGCCATCTCCCCAGTTCAAAGTCTTCTTTCTTTTCAAAGTCCTTTCTGAGTCTCACTTCCTGCTTTAAAAAAGGGTTCATTTCTTCATTTATGTATTTCTGAAGTTTTAAATTCTGATTTTTGTATGTTTTAGACTCACATATGATTTCTTAATCACTGCTTACTTACTTCAAAATATTATGTTCAATCCAGGTGTGGTGGCTCACACCTGTAATCCCAGCATTTGGGAGGTAGAGGCAGGAAAATCAGAAGTTCAAGGTCATTCTTGTCTACCTAGCAAGTTCTAGGCCAGCCTGGGCTTCCTGAGACTTTTTCTAAAAAAGAAGAAGAAGAGAAAAAGATACTCTCTTCATCTTTATATGTGTGTGCTTGCCGAGTCTGCTCTCCTGGTGTGTGGCTTCTCATCCGTTTTTACTTAATGGCATATTTGAGGTGATTCACTTTCTCTATGCAAGTGAAACAAGTCTTCCCCTATGTTCATGAAGAGGAAGTCCAGAGAGGTGTTTGAACATCATGGTTCTTGCTCTTCCTTGTACACACAACAGATGACAAAATGTGGCCCGCCTACTCTTGCTCACCCAACAATGTGATGATAAAATGTGACCCGCCTACCCTTGCTCCAAGTTCTCTTTGACTGAGATTCTTGGGGCCCAGCAGTTAAAAACCTTTGCTGCTCTTCAGAGGACCAGAGCTCTGTCCCCAGCACCAATATATGGAGGCCCATAAACTCCAGTCCCAGGGGATCTGCTGCCCTCTTCTGCCCTTCTTGGGGCACCTGTGTTCATAGACACAGCGTCCCACCCGCTAGCCCCGACATAATTAAAAATAAAAGTAATCAAAAAAGAAAACGGGCTGAGACCTCCTCTTCCCTGGTTGTCTCTGGTTGGTTCACATTGATTCGACTTCCAGTAGCTTCTCTTGAGGGTGGTCTCCACCTAAAGTGTGTTTAAGTGGCTTCACTTCATCTGCCGTCTCTGTGGTCCGGAAGTTCTTGCTGCTTCTGGGTGGAGCCTGAGCTTGTGGATTTACCTCAGTCCTTTGTCCTACTCAGACTGACCTGCTGCTCACTCTGGAGGTTACATGGGTGACCTGGGGATGCGCCTCCTTCCCCAGGCCTCTTTTTTTTTTTTTTTTTTTAACCATTGAGGGAAATATCCAGGTTCTGTGGCTGTCGGGGATGTTATATACTCAATGGCAATGCCCCTTACCCAGTTTTTCTATGGATGCTTGATTTTTTTTTTATTTTTTTCTAACCTGTTATTTTAGTCTGTCATATTCTATGTTGTATTTATTGTCAGTTCTGGGAGATTAAGTTATCCTAACACCATCTCTTTAAAAATTAAATACATCTTTATTCAGTGAATGTGTGTGTGTGCATGTGCCTGTGTGTGTGTGTGTGTGCTTCTGTGTGTGTATGTGTGTGTGTGTGCCTGTATGTGTGTGTTTGTGGCACGTGTGTGTGTGTGTGTGTGTGTGTGTGTGTGTGTGTGTGTGTGTATGTGTGTGTGTATGCCATGGCATGCCAGTGGAAGACGGGCAAGCAATTCAGAAACTCATTTCTCTTTTGTACCGTGTGGGTCCCGGGGTTAAGCTCGGGTCGTCAAGCTTGGGGCAGGCACTGTCACCCGTTGAGCCATTTTTGCCATCCGCCCACTGCCCCAGAGCTTGCGTTTCTTAGCTGGGCACATTTCCCCTTACGTCGTTACCCACGAACATTCCCGGCATTTTTATTAATTACATTCATAGTTGAGCATTCGTGGATGGAAAGTAGCCTTTGTTCACCGCACGAGAATGGAGACGTTCTGCTTTCTTTCCCCCACTCTGGGAAAGAGTGAAATGCATATTGTCATTTTGTCAGAGTCTGGACCTAATCCCAGGTTATTCTTCGGTTTGAAAGAGGAGAAAGGGTACCAGAACTGAATAGATATTAATCCACGTGCCAGTCTCCTAAAGCAGAAGCTTAAGTCCACATGAGGACAGCGTTATTAGGGGATGGGTTCCAAATGACCAAAGACGCACATTTTTTTGTTGTTGTTCGTGGACAGCTGTGGTTTGTTTCTGGTGAAGGAAGATTATGTCCTTAGCCGTGAGCAGGTCTCGGTGCTTTCACGAGATCGGAGCATCCTGTAATGTCACCGCGTCTTCAGCTCTGTGACACTGGCCATGACTCAGAGACGGAGAAGGGCCTTCTTTGCAGACAGCCCTGTGTCTAAATTGCCGTCACTGGAGAGTCTTTCCTCCCAAGGTCAGCTCTAATGGTTCCCTGGTCTTTGAAGTCCCTGTTATAGCTTGAATAAGTGAAACATCCTCCACAGGCTCAGCTTTGACCGCGCTGCTCTGAGCTTGCGATGCTATTTTGAAGACAGAAGAGCCTTTAGCTGCGGAACCCGGTTGACGGAAGTAGGTCATCAGGGGTGGGTGTCTGAAGGTTATGCTGGCCACAGGTTCTGGCCTCCTTTCTCCGTTTCCTGGTTGGTAGAAAGTGGATCAGCATGGCCTAGTGTGCCTCGCACACCATGGCCTCACACTCACACTCCTTCCCAGTCCTATCAGTTTCACACTCCTCTTTCCTGATATTGGACAATCCCTCACCAACCTCAGTCTCCACGACCTCAGGCTGGTGCTGCCTCACACTGTCTCCTCACACTCACCTCACACTGTCACCTCACACTCTGTCACCTCACACTCACCTCACACTGTCACCTCACACTCTGTCTCCTCACACTCTGTCTCCTCACACTCTACCTCACACAGTCTCCTCACACACTGTCTCCTCACATACTGTCTCCTCACACTCTGTCTCCTCACACTCTGTCACCTCACACTCTACCTCACACTCTGTCTCCTCACACTCTGTCTCCTCACACTCTGTCACCTCACACTCTGTCTCCTCACACTCTGTCTCCTCACACTCTGTCTCCTCACACTCTGTCTCCTCACACACTCCTCATGTTGGTCCAGGCTGTCTCATATCTTTCCTCATCTTGCTTCTTGTTGTTTATGCTGTCTTCTGCTCCTGCCACTGAGCCGTGAGCCGAGGTAAATCTCCCCCTTGCGCTGTCTGTCAGGTATCCTGTCATGAGAACGCAAATTAACACAGTCACATAGAATTGGAATTTTAATGACTCAGTGGTCACTAGCCTCATTATGTTGTCCAGTCCACAGTTAGAGGCCAGTTGAGGCTTGCCTTTTCCTAATGCATGTGTCTTTGCTCTTCTTTTCTCAGCTACTATTTACCAAGTACCTTCGTACTAGGTACTGTGTTAAGTGATCTACAGACACAATTGCACTTACTCTCACAATAGGACTTGAGGCAGCTTATCAGTTCCACTTGGTATAGAGGTTTTAATGACTCAGAGAAGAATGGAACTCAGCCGAAATCCCATTGCTAACAATAAGTAGAGTGTGTATCCATGGCCTTCCTGACTGTGAACTCCAGCTCTTACCCAAGGGTGCAGCTCCACTTTCCTCCGGGCAGATCTTCAGTGTGAGTTTGCTGTGCTGGCTTGTTGCCTCTTCCAAGGGTAGGTCATCCCTGGCCTCTGCAGCTGTCCCTGTGTGCAGTGGATTTGGGAACATGCTGTCTTGGCCAACTTTCTCTGGACCCTTTGGTGTCCACTTGAAGTCATAGCTAGAGGTGACCCCAAAGCTATGTCATCAGCAGGGGGCTGTAGTGGACCTGTTAGCTCTGGTGTGTGGGGTTCACACCATTTCACACAAATGCCTGGAAAGATCGGCTGCGCTGAACTTTGAACATTCTCCATCATCTTGGGGGCTCTGGCTCAGTGGTTGCTTTATTTGAGAGTCAGGGTCTCACTTTGTAACCCAGGCTGGTTTGGAACTCAGTATATGACTCAGACTGGGCTCAAATTCACGGTCATCCTCCTGCCTTAACCTCCAGGTACTGGAATTGGAGGCATAAGTTGCCACACCCAGCTTCATGTTTAGTTTTGATTACCTAAAAATGCCCGAGCTTTCAGTCTTTCAATTTATTTTATTTCTGATGTTTTACTCTTCAGGCAGGTCCCAGTACACTTCCTGCTAATTGATGTCCATGGTTTCTGTATGAAGAGAGGGGAGTGAAAGCTCCAGAGCCTAGAGGATGGGACAGGGGCAGAACCCCTAACAACAAAGACAGACTGGAGAAAACAGTGGTGTTGATGGCGGTGCTGAGGGGGACCCCAGTGGAGTCAGAGAAAGCTTCATTTGCGGATGTTGGGTTTATGACTTTGAGTCACGTGGAACTGGGATACTGGAGTGTGACAGGGGGGCGGGGGGGCAGGCAGGGGAGAGGGCGGAGGGGGGGGATGGACTGAGGGAATGTTTTGCATTTTGGCTTCAATTGAGGTCATGATGAGGATGGAACCTCGACCCTGGCAACATGAAATAACCGGTCACACCTTGAACTGTTTCGTTTGGCTCCCTCCATCCCTGTGCAAAGTTGGCTTAATGATCACACAGAGGAAGGGCCCCACCTAAGACAGCCACACTCTAATCCCTAGATTGTGTTAAAGTTACCTTATGTGGCAACAAACACAGGCAGGAGAGAGTTTTGGGGCATGTACTTAACTGAAGGCCTCAAGAATAATCCTAAAAAGGATGTGCATGTAACCTTGAACTTCTGCTTCTCCTGCCTCCACTTCCCGAGTTCTAGGATTATAAGCATGCACCACCACTCCTGGTTTAAATGTTTCTGAGGATGGAACCCAGGTGCTCTTATTTGAACACACCAATTGAACTACATCCTCGGCATGAAAATGGGGCTTTTGTTATAGCCCAAAGGGATTCGTTATGTTTGGGGCCTTCCATAGGGCAATCTGGATGAGTTATCTAGGTAGACTCTAAATGCTATCACAGGTGCCCTGTGAACTAGCCTGTGATGCGTTTTCTTGATTGATGATTGATGTGGGAGGGCTTACCTTAGTGTGGGTGGTGCCACCCCTGGGCTGGTGGTCCTGGGTGCTAGAAGAAAGCAGGGTGAGCAAACCATGAGGAAGACTTAGTAAGCAGTACTTCTCCGAGTATCAGTTCCTGTCCTCAGGTTCCTTCCCAGGTTTCCATGCATGGTAGGCTACAAGCTGTAAGATGAAATAAGCCCTTTCATCCCCAAGTTTCTTTTGGTCATGGTGTCTTATCATAGCAACAGGAACCTTAATGAAGACAGAAATTGGTACCAGGAGTGGGGTATTGTTTTTGGCAAGATTACGGCAGAATTTGAACTTCGGGCTTGAAAAGTCATTGAGTGCCCAGAGCTCAGTGGGTTGTTCTGTGGTAACTTGGATGATAGGACTGTTGAGAGAAATGTAGATGATGGAGGCCTGGCTTATGAGTTTCAGAGAGAGAGAAAGACTCTGCCAGGGTCATTTGTGTGCTATTTTGTATTAATAATCTGTGGTGTCTGGTAAGCTGGGGCTGGAGAGTCAGCCGTGATTAACAAGAGACCAGCACTACTGAAGTGAATCAGTTGTGATAAAGGACAGACCAGCATCCCTGAGACGAAATCTTCTAGGAAGTGTTTCCTCAGGCTCTGCACACAGGAGCTGTGGTCCAGAGAGAGCCAAGGTTGCAGCTTGTGCTGGTAGCCAAACTTGGTAATGTGTAAGAGTCTCCCATGTAGCACTGGTTTTGAAGACATGAATGGGTTATGGAGAGCAGCTGAAGCTTGGCACTGTGAGAGGCCAGGAGAGGCCATTGGTGAAGGTGTAGCCTCAGTTATAGTAGAAGCCCCAGGATTGAAGGGATCGTGGAGAGAAGTTGAGACTTGGCACCCGAAGAGAACCCAGGAGAAGCTGTTGGTAAAAGTACAGCTCAGTGGTAGCAGCAGATCCCAGACTTCTGGAGATGCCAGGACCATGGGATGACCCCCAAGGACAGCAGCAGGAGTGGAGGAGCCATCCCGAGCTGAGGAGACAAGCTCTGTGTTTTGTGAACGGCAGAGTCTGAGAAGTATGACTATCCGAGCCCTTTGGAGCCCAAAAAGACTGAGTGAGTCCAAGACCCCGGACATCATTGGAATTTGGTTTTGCTTTATTCAGCCCACATAATGGAAGGACCTGACTGGAGGGGATCTTTATTCCAGGAGGTCAGCTGTAGACATGGCTCAGGGGGCACCTTACCACTTGTTGTTACAAAATGGTTTTACTTCTCTCTTGCTGTCTTCAAAGTCTGACTCTGTTCAGGGCTCTTACACGGACCTCCGTCCCATATCCCTCCTTGGTGACCAGTGTCTCCCTCATACCATCCCCAAAGCCACACTTGTGAGGCCCCTCAGAACAGGGTTCCTGAACAGAGAGCCTGTTCTTTCCTGTTTTGCGTGGCTAGCCTCAGGGACGTGGCTTGCCAGAAGCAGATAGGGGGACATTCAAGGTCTGTCAGTAAATGGATGAGCTGTCTTTAGTTTGGAAGTCTAGTGTTTGTGTCTTGCTGGCATCAGTCTTTACACTGGTGGACACAGCCATGGTTTGATTGTACAAGGTCTAATTAGTTAGCCTTGCTACCAGCTGTTTAAAGAAAGCCAGGGAACTCAGGTGAAGTCGGGAGGGGGTGGGGGAAGAGGTGTTTGCTCATGGTTCTACAGAGGTCACAATTCAGTGGCTTTTCCTGCAAAGAAGAAATCTATTTTAGAACCTGATTAGTGACTTTTTTTTTAATTTTAGAAATTGCCGATGTAGCTTCAACTGAAGAAATCAATTGATTATCTGGGATGTACAAAGCAGAAGGCCAGGACGGACTTCACTTTGGGGCTGTCTATGCAGTACTGTGGAGAAGTGGTTTTGTGTGTGTGTTTGTGTGTGTGTGTGTGTGTGTGTGTGTGTGTGTGTGTGTACACCTGAGCATTATGTATGTGTAGGCCAGTGGTTCATTCAGATGTCTTCCTTGCTTGCTCCCTCGCTTATCTTTTGAGACAGGGTCTCTCACAGAACCTGGAGCTCACAGAATGAGAAGAACTGGCTCGAGGGCACCTGGGCTTCAGGAGGCCTGCTGCAGGGAGGTGTGAAGGAGCCTTTGCTCCGTCTGTACCCCGGTAGGCCAGTAGGCCAGTGGGCCGCAGGGATTCTCTTGTTGAGGTGTGCCACCAAGACCAGCTTTTCACAAGGTACCAGAATCCTGACTCAGGTCTTCATGTCTGTGCAGCAAGTACTTCTCTGAGATGTCTCCCTAGGCATCGGGTTCCTCCAGGACTGGAGTTACAGGTGCTGATGAACCACTGTGTAGGTGCTGAGAATTGAGCTCTGGTCATCTGGAAGAGCAGACGGTGTTCTTAACAGCTGAGCCATCTCTCCAGGAACATTCCACTTCCACCATCCAGCTTTTATGTGGCTGCTGGGGATCTGAACTCAGGTCCTCATGACTGAGCAGCCATCTCTCCGGCCTTGGGAACAGACATTCCTGAATTTGCTCACTGTTGTCTGTAGCAGGAATCTTAACAGGTCTGATTAATAAAACAAAACCTGAAGCCAGTTATTGGGGTGAATGCTGGAAGATCAGAGAAGCAGAATAAGCCACAGCCACCTTACCTTGCCAATTCCTCAGCTGATCCTGTTTCCTCAGACTGGAAGCCTCTGAGTCCTCATCCAAATGAATCTTAGCCAAACTGCTGCTCAAAAGCCTCAAAGCTTAACCATGCTACTAGTTCCTGGTCCTCACGCCTTATATACATTTCTGCTTTCTGCCATCACTTCCTGGGATTAAAGGCGTGAGTCACCACGCCTGGCTGTTTCCAGTGTGGCTTTAAACTCACAGAGATCCACATGGATCTCTGCCTCTGGAATGCTAGGATTAAAGGCGTGAGTGCCACCATTTTCTGGACTCTATATCTAGTGGCTGTTCTGTTCTCTGACCCCAGATAAGTTTATTAGGGTGCACAATATTTTGGGGAACACAATACCACCACCAGTTGTCTGCCATTTGCAATATGATGGAAGGGAGGTCGGGCTTGGGAGGCTGGATTAAACATGTCAGTGATGCCTGCAGCATGACTGAGGCACAAAACGGAAGCGAAACTAGCTTCAAGTTTGGCTTCTCGCTTGGAGCCTTCAGGCTGGGTGGCATCTGTGTGCAGTTCCTCTGACACCGGAAGTGACAGCAGCAGCTGGCTCTGGAGGCACAGCTGGCCTCCCAGCCAGGACTCAGTTGGCCTGGTACTGAGCAACCTTGGGGGCTTCTTCACTGGAGGGACAAGGCCATGGCCCACGTGTTCTGTATCCAGCCCTGCTCTGTTCTGGCAGCTTTTGGAGTTTTCAGTCCCGGTCTTTCAGGTAGATCTTTGAACTCTGAACCCCTGCGTAAATCCCTCTTCTGTTAATCGGAGTTGGTTGGTATTGTTGGCAACCAGGAATTCAGCTCCTGGGGCTGGAGAAGTGGCTCAGTGTTTAAGTGGGCCCTAGTTCAGTTCCCAGAAGCCATGTGGTAGGGCTTACATCATTTGTAACTCCAGCTCCAGGGGATCTGACGTCCTTTTCTGAACTGTACAGGCTCCCTCACTCATACGCACATTCTCCCACACATGGAAGTAAGTAAAAACTAAAAAGTAAATCTTAAAAAAAATAATTTTTTATTTTATGTGCCTTGGTGTTTTGCCCGCACATATGTCTGTGTGAGGGTGCTGGGTCACCTGGAACTGGAGTTACAGACAATTGAGCTGCCATGTGGTTGCTGGGAATTGAACCCTGGTCCTCTGGAAGAGCAGCCAGTGCTCTTAACTGCTGAGCCCTCTCTCCAGCCCCCCAAAATAAATCTTAAGAAAAAGTATTTGGCTCCTTGGGTTGGGGATGCGGTTCAGTGGGTAGAATGCTACCCAAGGCCCTGGCTTGATCCCCGGTGCTGCACAAACCAGGCTTGGAGGCGCATGCCCGTAATCCCGGCATTGGGATGTAGAGTAAGGGAGAATGGGATTCAAGGGCACCGTAAGCTATGTAATGAGTTGAAGGCCAGCCTGTGCTCACAGGCAGGAAGCCCTGCTGTTTTTCTTTTCTTTTTTAATAACAAAACAAAACATAATAAACTCCAATTTTGTGCCACAAAAACACAGATTGTGTTTTAGTAAAATGACCTATACTTATGACTTCTGTCAAACAGTGTGATTACTTTCCTCCCCTCTACCACACAGCCTTTCCCCTGCCCTCCTCCTCCTCTTCCCTTCTGCTTTCTTTCATTCTTCCTGAGACGAAGTATCTCTGTGTGATCCACACTGGACTCCAAAACTGCTAGCAATCCTCCAGTCTCAGTGCTGGGATTACAGGTGCATACCACCACCATGCCCCGCGCCTCACACAGCTATTTCTGATTCTGGAGAAAATGCTTCTTGGAATAATTTACTAGCCACAGGATGGAGTACAGATGGAGAAAGTGGTGTGTGTGTGTGTGTGTGTGTGTGTGTGTGTGTGTGTGTGTGTGTGTGTATGTATGTGTGTGTGTGTGTGTGTGTGTGTGTGTGTGTGTGTGTGACACAGCACACATGTAATCTGTCTTTCCTGCACCCTGGGCCTTAGGGTTCCATCTTGCTCCACGCTCTTTTGTTTGAGACCTCTGAAGTCCAGCCTCGCCAGCTGCCTCAGCTGCCCAGAAACCCCAGGCTTATGGCCTTCCCTAAGAAGTAAATATTCTTCCTACTGTCCTTGGCCTTGGAGAACGTTCATCTCTTCAGGCTCCTGCTTGAGTTTTTGCTTCCGTTAATAGAATTCATTACCACCCTACAGTATGACTTTATATCAGTCTATTTTGCCTTTTGGATGGTAGATAGTAGTTGAACAAGTCTGTAACCCTCACTAAAGAAACTTTGTGAGTATGCAGTGTGTGTGCTAGAGGACATTCCTTGGGTACCATCCACCTTGGTGTTTTTTGTTTTTGTTCTGAGACAGATTTTTCATTGGCTGGAACTCACTATTGGGTTATTCTGGCTGGCCAGCAAGTCCCAGAAAATCCACCTGTTTCCAGTTTCCATTTTACCATCCATTACTGGAATTACAGCCACATGCCACCTAGCTGCTTCTGCTTCTCCTTCTCCTCCTCCCACTTCCTTCCCCCTCCCTCTCCCTCTCCTCTTCTTTCTCCTTCTAAACAAGGGTTCTAGGGATAAAACTCGACGTCTCAGTTGGTCAAGCACTTGACCAACTGAGCGTCGTCCCTCCCATCCATAAACAAACGTTCCGATGTTACAGTTTGCTCTTGCTAAAGCTTTTCTGTTACTAGTAGGTAGACGTTTCTCAGTCCAACACTCATTAAGATATGGAATGAATGGGACAGTGTCCTCCAGGCAGGGCCCAAAGTCTGCTTGTTCACTCTGTGACCTTGAAAAACTTACTTTTGGTAGATTCCGCCTTTCCTCATCTGTAAAGCAAGATAGTAGTGTTGGCCCCAGCAGGTGGGGTTGTGGCTAGCGTGGGAACTAATGTGTGCAAATGTGCAGATCCACGTGGTGCACAAAGGCCCACGATGATCTTGCGTCATCATCAATACATTGACATTTTAGTACTCTGACTTTACCTCAAGTTCAAACGCACCATTTGGAGCCCGGGAGAAGTTCAGGGAATATCTGTGGTCAGCAGTGTTCAGACGGGGGTTCCCCCAGTTCCCTGCTGGTGATGACCTTGGTGCTCAGAGCCATACTCAGGAGAATGCTGAGGTAAGCCACTCTAGTGCCTCTGTGTCCTCTGGCCTCTTGCTGGCTTCATATGTTTTGATAACAGCGTCTGATAAACTCCCTTCTCTTGTCTACACAACACCTACTAGAAAGCCTGTGAGCTGTGCTGGGGGTGTCTGTACGAGCAAGATCTGCTTCCTGTCATAAATTCACTCAGCTACCTGTGGATAGTGTGCATGTGTGTGTGTGTGTGTGTGTGTGTGTGTGTGAGAGAGAGAGAGAGAGAGAGAGAGAGAGAGAGAGAGAGAGAGAGAGAGAGAGAGAGAGAGAGAGAGAGAGGGTTGTAAACCAAGAGCATATTGTGTACCGTCGGTGACGGGCAGCTGAGAGAAGGTCTGTTGTGGAACCTGAGTAGTGGGTCTTACAGGAGTGTTCTACTCCTGGTTGCGTGGGAAGGGGAGTGTGACAGAGAGAAAGGGAGCAGGGAGAGGGAGAGGGGGTCACACTAAAGGGAAAGAGGAGAGATGGGTAGTGAGTGTGAGCAGGTTTTGGGGGACGGCGGGCAGTGCCTCTGGGGAGTCACAGGAAGCTATTCACGGGTAAGGATGCAGGGGTGGGTGGTGTTCCTGCGGGAGGAGTTGCAAGGAGTCAGACTGGAGAGTAGGGCTGGGGGACCCAGGACTTTTCTTCCTAGCGTGAAGCTGATGCTCTGCACGGTCCTCATCGAGGTTACCTGAGGGTGTTGATAGATTGTAACATGGCCCTGTGTGACTCCCAGAGATGGCTCTAGAGAGCCATCCTGGGGAGGATGAAGCAGGGTACCTCAGTGGCTCACAGGTGGCTGTGTAGGACAGGTGGTAACAGAGTGGCATAAGATGGATGGAGACGAGAGTATAGATTAGGGAATGTGGTACCCACCAAGGCACCCCAGTGCCTCAAGCATCTTAAGCAATCAATATTAATGGGTCTATGGCATGTGAAATACACAGAAGCACCCGAGTTTCCATCTAAATCTATCAAATGTGCCCTGATGAATAGTTTGTGTTCTAGTTTTTTGTATGTGTTGTAGAGATAGTTTTGTATGTATGTATGTATGAATGTACATGACATGTGTGTAGGGCACATGTGTGAACATGTGTCTGTGTGTGTTTATGTGTATGTGTGTGTGTATATACATGTGTAGGTCATAGGATAACTTTGGGTGTCATTCCTCGGGCCTCTTACTTTTTTTATTTGAGGTAGCATCTCTTCTAGGTCTGGAATGTCATTACATAGACCAAGGAAAAGGGGTTAGGAGCTTCCAGGAATCTGCCTGTATCCACCTCATACCTTGCCAGCTGGGATGACAAGCACATACAACTACCATGGCCTTTTCCATGGACTCTCAGGAGCAAACTCAGGTCCTCACACTTTCAAGGCAAGCACTTTAACCAACCGAGCCATCCCCAGCCCATGGAGCTAATCTTCTTCATTAGGGTTCTGTTGCTGTGATAAAACACCATGACCATAAGCAGGTTGGGGAGGAAAGGGTTGATTTCATTTGTACTTCCATAACACTGTCCATCACTGAAGGAAACCTCAAGCAGAGCAGGAGCCAGGGAGCAGAAGCCACGGAAGAACAATGCTAACTAGCCTGTTCATGGCTTGCTCAGCCTAAGTTTTTTTCCTTTTTCTTTTTTTTTGTGTGGGAGGGGAAGGGTTTGAGATAAGGTTTCCCTGTGTAGCTCTGGCTGTCTTGGAACTAACTCTGTAGACCAGGCTGGCCTCAAACTCAGAGGTCTGCTTGCCTCTGTCTCCCAAGTGCTGAGATCAAAGGTGTGCACCACCACTGCCTGGTGGGCCTAATTTTTTTTTTTTATACATCCAGAACTACCTTCCCTGAATGGCATCTCCCAAGCTCCCTGGGCTGGGCTCTTTCACATCAATCATTAATAAAGAAAATGTCCCTCAGGCTTGCCCACAGACCAGTCTGGTAGGAGGAATCAATTCTATTGATGCTCCCTCTTCCTATATGACTTAGTTCAGTGGTCCTCAACCTTCCTAGCACTATGACCCGTTAATACACTTCCTCACGGTGTGGTGACCCTCATCCATAACATTATTTTGCTGTTACTTCATAACTGTAATGAATCATAATGTAAATATCTTATATGCAGGATATTCCATATGCAACCCCATGGGGGTTGTGACCCACAGGTTGAGAACCACTGCTCTAGCTTGTATCCAGTCGGGGAAAAAAAAATCTAAGCAGGACAGACACCTACTGTGTACCTGGGATCTGCTAAGTCCTATAGGACATACATGTGTTTTTGTCTAATCCTATGACAACTTCCTGAAGAAACAGAGGCACAGAGGCATTGTTAACATCTCAATGTTGTACAGCTGACGGGCAGTGAATCTGGATTTGAACTCCGTCTTTCTCTTCATCTTCTGAGGTCCGAACTCCCTGCTAGCCCACAGCCTTCCTGACCTCCTGAGCAGGGACAGGGAGGCTGTGCTCATGCCTTTGACCTGGACAACAGAGCAGTGAGCTGTTGGCTCTGAAGGGAACCCCACCCTTTAATGCGGTCTCCAAAGAGCCTCGGGCACGTAACTCCAGTTCTGGTGATTTTGCCAACAAAAAGCGAAAGATTGATGGGAGGTGGGATTTAGACTTTAAAGGATGGTTTTTATAGGTCTCTTTGTGGGTTAAATCCTGCCTTTGATTTTTAGTTTTTAGATTTAATCCTTTTATCTGTCCCTTGAAGGTAAATATTCATTTAAAATGAAAATTCCATGAAAAGAAACCAGTCATTAGTTATTTATAAAGCAACTAAAAGTTATTTTAAAAGCTGTGTTTAAAATTTGTTTTTGCCCAGATACGTTATGTAGAGAAGCCATTTTTCTGTATGGAGTAGGGTGCTTTTCCAGCGTGCACAAACCCTAGGTTCCCAGCACTGCACAAACTGGGCATGGCAGTACAGCTGTAACCCCAGTACCCAGGAGGTGGGGGAAGAAGATCGGAAATTCAAGGTCATATATCCTTGACCATCTCCCCCATGTTCCTGTCAGCAGCCCCTCACTCACACTCCTGTGGATGACCCAAACTCACTGGACCAACATGTTAGACCGGGGTGGAATTGTCTCTTTGCTCGGTTATTGGTGTCCAATTTGTGGCGAATAGATGTTTGCTTATTTTCCCCAGAAAAAAATCCCACAACAGCTGGGCATGCCTGTGCTTGTATACAGTAAGCACACAGTAGAGTTAGGTATACACACAGCAGGACGCAGACAGCCACTGTCCGTAAGTCCCCCCTCCTGCCCTTGGCCACCTCCTCCACAGAGCCTCTGGACATATTCGATGGCCAACAGCTGAAATGTCCACTGCTGGTATGGGCACCAGACCGGCCCTTACTAAGGACAGACGCTGTCACTGGTGGCTGAGGGGAACCAGTGCTCTGTCAGCTGGCAAGCGCATGCTAGTCACCTCTGAGCAGGAACCCAGGATTTTCGTGCACATGGATTTTGGCAGGTGTTTTTTTTGCTTTTGAGAAACTGGCATTTCAACAGTCGAGGTAACAGTTGTTTTCAGATATAGTAGGCTCATTAAAATGTAGCTTATCTACTCAGGCTTAGAACAAAACAGTTCAATACAAATTCATTTTAGAGCAATTAAAAACCAGTAACTTGAAAGGATTAATGTATTCAGCAGACATTTATTGATCACCTGCTGTGTGCTTGGAAGAATAATACCTTCTCTCAGATGAAGACCAGCGTTCCAGGGCTTGCTATTGCTTCTGGGACTGGCTGCTTTCAGGGTTTACCTTGGTCCCTCTGTTAAAGATTCTGGGACATGAAAGAGCTACCCAGGGGTTGGTGAGTTAGCTCAGCTGGTAGAGTGCTTGCCTGGCAGGCATGAAGCCTTGGGTTGGATCCTCAGCACTGGATACAGGCAGGGCCACAGGCTTGTAATCTTAGCCCTCGGAGTGGGGAAGAAGGAAGATCGGAAGTTCAGGAATATCCTTGGCTACCTAGCAAGTTTGAGGCCATAGACTTAGTTTGAAGCCTGGGCTATAGACTCTGTCTTAAAAACCCAACCAACCCAAACAAAATAAAGCGGTACTCTCCAGGGAGCTTGTGAGTAGCAGAAGTTGGGTCTCAACCAAGGTGTGACGATTCTTGAGCCACCATTGTGGCCTCCAGACTCATTGAGTATGGCCGGGAACAGGGACGCTAGGACAGAGGGGCATGGTGCTGCATGACTGCATTCCCAGCCCTGAAGAGGCTGAGACAGGAGGATTGCTTTATATTTGAAGCCATGCTGGGCTACAGAATGAGACTAACACCAAACAAAAACAAGACAAAAGGTAAACAAACAAACACAAACTAAACCCAAACAAAAACCAGTCAGTCAACAGAGATCAAGGATAAAGTGACAGCTATCTGTCATGTCATCCCAGTGGGGAGGCTAATTGTCAACATAAATACTCTCCATGGAATCCTGTCACTCAAAACAAAACTAGCAAGTCCTTGCCTTCTTAGGAACCATTTGCAACCCCTGAAGTCTAAAAAGCCAAAGAGAGTAACAACAGTTCGTGCACCACTGCTGTCGCCAGAAGGAGGCTCGTATAGCTTTTACGACTGTCTTGCTTGAGTCCCCCATGGACGCCTGCCTGGATTTGACAGAAGAAACATTCTCGGTCCCAAGCAAAGCTGGGGTGTTAGGCCTTCTAGTTCTAAGACCCACTCTACTGCTGCCTTTCCCAGGGAGTGCTGGCTGCTGGGCTGGTGCTGAAGATGCTGGCCAGGTGTGTTACTTTAGTGCTATCAGAAAGACTGACTCTGGGCCACAGAGATAGGTGTGGGGACCACGGCAGTGGGCCCTGACAGCAGGCAAGACAGAGCTCACCTCTGAACACAGTGCTGACAAGTGGGAATGTAGCCAAGGAGCAGGTTGGGAGTCACGGTGTTACAGTCATGGGTTGGGAAGCCGAGGAACATCTGCTCAAATCTTGGAGGCTCTGTATCCTGGAACAAAGAATTGGCCAAGGGACAATTCTTTGTTTCAGGGTACACATGGGTGGTGACCCTGATAGAGACAAAGATATGATTCCTGGTAGAGATAGAGGCAGTTTATTAGGAAATAGCACTCTGGAGAATGGAAGTGGGCTAGAAAATTGAGGTTAGCCAAAAAGCATTGGGCCATTGGAGTCCTGAGTCTTCACGGGTCATTTACATAGACCCCACTTTATCATCTCGAATGTATAGCATGGACTTTCCTTTGGCTTATCCTGTCCCTTACATATAGCCCTGGTTGGGAAGGGGTCTCTAATATTTCTGCCACCCAGCGTCTTCCATGTGAATCTTGGTGCTCCCTCTCACCATCCACCTTATTCTCTTGCCACAAGAAAATGGAAATTTGCATGAAGAAGCATTACAGTTAAGGGGACTTTGGGAAAAACTGAGCTAACAGAGTTCTTGCTAAAGCCAGCCTGCATCGTTAGCCAAGATCTGGGGGATGGTGGAGGATGGGGAGCAGAGTCAGGTTATGAGGGTGATTATGTGTCTTGAGGGTGTGGTTTCTGGTTCGCCTGAATTATGATGGTTATTTGCCAAGATTTTTATTTTCTTTTTGAGACAGTCTGGCTATGTAGCCCAGGCTGGCCTTCAACTCGCTGTCCTCTTGGTTCCCCATCATAAGTGCTAGGGTCATGGGAATGTGCCACCACCCCCAGCTGAAACTGTTTTACAGGGAAATACACAGACAGGCCCAGTGGAGGAATTAGAAGTTTGATTAAAGTTTGGCTGACCAAAGAGCCTTTGTCAGTAGGAGTGGGGCAGATGTGTTAAGGATGATTTTTAATAGCCCATTGCAATAAAGAAAAATGGGTATTCTGGAGCTGGAGAAAAAATCAATTAGGTGTGTTTATTCTGCTTTCCTGAAAGCAGACAGAAGCTGTGACAAAGAGAGGACTCCAGGTGGACTGGGGTCTTAATGTCACCCCCACATTCTTCATAGGGGGTGGGGCAGTAGACCCCTTGAGAGGATGATGGTCGCCATGGTCAGTTTCCTGAGTTAAACTGTTCCCCAAGCATGGCCTCATGACTTCCTTCCTTCTCGTGTCTCCAGAGACCCTGGGGACTCCTGTGTGCTCTGTGGGGAACCCATGACACAGGGTGAGGCTGTTGAAAAGGTGAAGATAAATTAGTTACTGGCATGATGAATCTTCATTGTCGACCTGATTGGATTTAGAAATCACCATGGAAACATAATTCTTGGCCTGTCTGTTTCCAGAAAGGTTTAACTGGAGAGGGGAGATCCCCTCTGAATGGGGGCGGCACCATTCCATACAAGACCCACCCTGACCGTGGGCGGCACCACCCATATAAGACCCCCCCTGAGTGTGGGCGGTGTCAGGCCATGAGCTGGGGTTCAGGACTGCATAAAAGCGAGCTGAGCCCCAGCATTCATCTCTCTCTGCTTCCTGACTGTGGATGCCATGTGACCAGCTGCCTCACACCCCTGACACCATGCCCTCCCCTCCAACTGTCAGCCCAAATAAGCCCTCCCTCCCTTAAGATGCTTCTGTCAAGTGTTTCGACACAACAGTGAGAAAAGCAGTTAACACAGGTATTTATTACAAAAGAAAATGATAAAATTAACACATCGGTTTTTTTGGAGGGAGAAGGGCAATAGTCTTCCATTCTTTCAGATCCCAGGCATAGCCGGTATAATATTTCTTCCTCATTTTGACAACTTTTAAAATCTACTTTAAGAAGCATATCAAATTGGTCATAGTACAAATATAGTGTAGCTAGAGTTTTCCTGCCTGGCCCACAGTCAGGACAAATCTCTATCACCTGCCAGTCCCACAGCCGTCAGACCCAACCAAGTAAACACAGAGACTGATATTGGTTACAAACTGTATGGCCGTGGCAGGCTTCTTGCTAACTGTTCTTACAGCTTAAATTAATCCATTTCCATTAATCTATACCTTGCCACATGGCTTGTGGCTTACCGGCATCTTCACATGCTATTTGTCATCCTGGCGGCTGGCAGTGTCTCTCTGACTCAGCCTTCCACTTCCCAGCTTTATTCTCCTCCTTGTCCCGCCTACACTTCCTGCCTAGCCAATGGCCAATCAGTGTTTTATTTATTGACTAATTAGCAACACATTTGCCATACAGAACATCCCACATCACTTCCCTCCCTTTTTTTTTTTTTTTTTCAAAAAGGAAGGTTTTAACCTTAACAAAGTAAAATTACATATAATTTGGGAATTTGGGCGTAGCTTCTCTTACTACTTCCTGCTGGAGGGGGGCGCTGTATCTTAAGGGGAAACAAAAAAAATTTTAGGATTATGGAATAGTCCATGAGGCTGTATTGTCTGAGCCAGATGCCTTCAAACCGTTCTGGATGTTGGATCATCTGGGCCATGGTGTCATTGGAGACCTTTCAGGGGGTCTTGGCTGGTCAAACCTGATGTATCTTAATCTGGAACAAATCCATAGCCTCTGGCTTTCTGTGGGAACAAAAGCAGAGTCTCCTTTTCAAAGCAACATATCCTTATATTCAAATTTTGAAGTCAAGGTACCTTTAAAATATACATATTGGTTTAACTCAGCTTCCTTTACAATCAAATATCTCTCTGCAGTTAAGAATCCCAAAGACAACACAATCCAGATTCTCTGTGTAATAGTCATCTTTACGTGGCTTATTTTATATATTAATTTTACTGTCTCTTTAAAGACTTTATTTTTTAAAACTATGTATTTGTTTCTATAACTCTATATATCACCTTTTTTGTCTCTTTCAAGCCTACGTATATTTTACACACATTTTAAACTATTACATCTGAATCTGTCTTATTGTGAATCTATTGCCTTAAACTGCAGCAGCTGTGGCTGCTGGCTCTGCCCACCTCAGCTTCCCAACATGGCAGTAGTACGTTTACCACCAGCTCTGGGAGCTATTGTGGGTCTATGCTTTTATCCAAGCAGCATGTAGTCCAGAAACCTCTTTTTTTTTTGTTTTGTACTAGCAAAGTCTAAATCCACCATGCAGCTTAATGTGCCACTTGCAGAGGCCTCATTCCCGCCATATGCTAGGAACCCACCAGTAGCTCAAACTGGCAGCTGCTGCTCATTTGAGAGAGACAACTAGGAACTGTTTTTAGCTCCATTTTAGAATCTTTTTTCTCAGTTTTTAGGTGGAAACTCTTGCCACCACGTTGGACGCCATTTGTTGCTGGAGTTTTCCTGCCTGGCCCACAGTCAGGACAAATCTCTATCACCTGCCAGTCCCACAGCCGTCAGACCCAACCAAGTAAACACAGAGACTGATATTGGTTACAAACTGTATGGCCGTGGCAGGCTTCTTGCTAACTGTTCTTACAGCTTAAATTAATCCATTTCCATTAATCTATACCTTGCCACATGGCTTGTGGCTTACCGGCATCTTCACATGCTGTTTGTCATCCTGGCGGCTGGCAGTGTCTCTCTGACTCAGCCTTCCACTTCCCAGCTTTATTCTCCTCCTTGTCCCGCCTACACTTCCTGCCTAGCCAATGGCCAATCAGTGTTTTATTTATTGACTAATTAGCAACACATTTGCCATACAGAACATCCCACATCAATACAGTTTTGTATTCTGCTGGCTTTAGGTGATTTTATTACAAAAGATCTTTCAAACATTTAAGCTGTTCCTCTACCTAAAGATGAAATTAGCTTTTTCCCCCCTTTTGCTTGTGAACGTTATTACATGGTGGGACTTAAAAAAAATCAAGGGGCTGTAGAGATGGCTCAGCAGTTAAGAGCACCAGTCGCTCTTCTAAAGGACCTGGGTTCATTTCCTAGCACCCACATGGTAGTGGTGTAACTCCAGTGTCTGTAAATCCAATTCCAGGGGATCTGGCATCTTCACACAGACATACATACAGGCAAAACCCCAATATATGTAAAAATAAACGTAGCAAGACTTCCTCTGTACTGCTAGCTCCCAAATAACTTCTTATTAATTATGAAAGCTTGGCCTTTAGCTTAGACTTGTTTCAACTAGCTCTTATAACTTAACTTAATCCATTTATATTAATCTAAGTTCTGTCATGTGGTACTACCTCTCTTCCATCTTGTACCTCCTGTTTCTTCTCCATGTCTGGTTGATGACTCCACCTTTCTTTCCCCCAGAGTCCTTTCTACCCCTGGAAGTCCCGCCTAAGCTCTGCCTGCCTAGCTATTGGACATTCAGCTCTTTATTAAACCAATCAAGGTGACTCATTTTCACACAGTGTACAAATATCTCACAACAAATAATAGATAGATAGATAGATAGATAGATAGATAGATAGATAGATAGATAGATAGAAAAATAGGGGCTGGAGAGATGGCTCAGAGGTTAAGAGCACTGATTGCTCTTCCAGAGGTCCTGAGTTCAATTCCCAGCAACCACATGGTGGCTCAAAACCATCTGTAATGAGATCTGGTGCCCTCTTCTGACCTGCAGTCATACGTGCTGTATACATAAAAAATAAATCTTTAAAAAAATAAAAAAAAGGAAAAATAGATAGATAAATAAATCTTTAAAAAAATCAAACTATATAGGAAGCTAGTGGTTGCTTTTCCATTCAGAAGGCCACTCACCTTTATTCCCTGGTCCCTCACCCTTTCCTGCATACAAGGCAAATGAGCTTTTTGCTATGGGCACCTTTACAGAAGGAGTGGGGCTTTGTGCTGAGGGTGACGATCCTAAGGTCAGCTGCTGTTACTTCAGAGACACCTTTAAAAATCGTCCTTTCTGTAGTGTGTGGGGCTCAGTCTTGTCCTCCAGCTCTGTCCCACCTTGTGGATGTGAATCATCTTCAAAGGTTGTTCTTCTGGTAGCCAAAGTGACACTGTCCACAGAAGGGAGAGAGGAGCAGGCTCACTGCCGGAAGTGGGGAATTTTACAGTGTTGGAATGTGGACATTTTAGTGGTATTTTCCCGTCTCTTTCTTCTGGGCTGCTTGTATCTGCTTACAACGCGTTCTTGAGAGAACTGGAGAAGAAAAATCGCAGGCACAATGTAATAGTACTTTCTTGTTGGGACCGCCAGCCCACAAATAATGACACGGAAACTTATTATTAATTATGAAAGCTCAGCTTTAGCTTAGGCTTGTTCCTAACTAGTTTTTATAACTTAAATTAACCAATTAAAAAAAAATCCACATTCTTTCATGAGGACCATTACCTCATCTCCATACTGCCCATCCTGCTTCCTCCACATCTGGCTGGTGACTCCGCCTTTCTTCTTCCCAGAGTTCTCTCTCTGCCCGGAAGCCCCGCCTATGCTCTCCTGCCTAGCTGTTGGCCGTTCAGCTTTTTATTACACCAGTCACAGCAATACATCTTCACACAGTATACAAATATCCCATAACAGCATAATGTAGAGATATATTAACTCTTATGTTTTCTTTCCCTCCTTGATGGAGCTTTATCAGCTAGCTTGATGAGATAACAGGAGGACAATTAATATTCTCACTTAGCACTGCATAACAGGGTGCCTGCTCACTGTGCACTGTCCATGTCAGTTTGTGCATGTGTGAGTGTGTGCATGCATACCTGAGTGTGTGTGTGTGTGTGTGTGTGTGTGTGTGTGTGTGTGTGTGTGTGTGTGTCTGAGCACATGCCTACACATCTGGAGGCCAATGGCCAGCCTCAAGTGTCATTCCTCAGGTATGGTCTGTCTTGTTGTTTTGAGACAGAGTATCTCACTAACTTTCACTGAATTTGGACCTTATTAGTTATGCACTGCTGCCTTGCCTGAGATCCTCAGGGATCCTCCTGTCCCTGGGTTAGCATCCATATCTGTTTGTTTTTTCTTGAATGTGGGTGCTAAGGCTAGAACTTAGATCCTCATGCTCTTCACTTACTGAGTTATCTTTCTAGCTCCCTTCTCTATATATAGTATATCATATATAATGCTGTGTGATTTGGTCTAGTTGAACTATCCACAACAGGCAAATGTGTGGAAGGAGAAAGCAGATTAATGGTTACCTAGGACTGGGAATGTTGGTACCCATGAGAAGTGACTTTTAAGAGGTAAGGGGCATTTAGGGGTGGCAACAGTGTTCTGAAGTTCAACATGATGATGGTTGTAGAATTCTGAATTCGCCAAAAATCTTATTGAGTTGGACCCTTTAAATCTGTTCACTGTGTGATATGTAATGACATCTAAGTTAAGCCAACATAACAAGATCTATGTGGATATAAATATATATGCCACTGCTTGCATGTATCTATGTCTATCTCTGTATCTATCTCTGTATCTATGTATCTATCTACGTATCTACGTATCTATCTATCATCATCATCATCATCTATCTATCTGTCTATCTATCTATCTATCTATCTATCTATCTATCCATCTATCTATCCATCTATCTATCCATCTATCTACCCATCCATCCATTGCAGTTGCTCTGTTACCCATTGAGAACACGTCCCTTAAAGAGAGAGCACACAGAAGGGTGATGCTTTATTCATTAGAAGGAGTGGAGATTCAGGGGTCTGAATGTTTTTATTTTGATTTTCTTCTTAGAAAGGAGGGAAGGAAACCTCTTAGTGAATTGCAGAGGGTTGGCTCAAACAAGCTGGTTGCTCAGTTTTCAGGATTTTTTTTTCAAGAGGGTTCATTTCAAGCTGGTGGCTTGGAATTGGCAGTGAGCTGAGTCCACTCTGAAAACTGGCGAAGACTGGAAGTAGGGCTTTTCTTTGGAGACATGGTCTAATGTTGCTCACACTGGCCTAGAGCTTGCTATGTAGCGGAGGATGACCTTGAATTTTTGAATCTATCATCTATCTATCTATCTATCTATCTATCTATCTATCTATCTATCTATCTACCTACCTATTTATTTATCTATCATCCACTATCTATCATTTCTGGGATGGCAGGTATGTATTTTTACTGTTTTTTTTCAATGCTGGGGATGAAACCCAAATGTCTTAGTTACTTTTCTATTACTGTGATCAGACATTATGACTAAGGTGACTTATTTTAAAAAGTGTTCAGTTTGGGTCTTACAGTTTCAGAGGGTTAGTGTCCATGATGGCAGAGCAAAGGTATAGTGACAGGTATTGAGAGCTTACATCTTGATCTTCAATTGAAGGCAAAGAGGCAGAGAGAGAGAGAGAGAGAGAGAGAGAGAGAGAGAGAGAGAGAGAGAGAGAGAGAGAGAAAACACAGAGAGAGACACAGAGAGAAACAGAGAGACAGGGAGACAGAGACACAGAGACACAGAAAGAGACAGATAGATAGAGACAGAAACAGAGACAGAGACAGAGGGACAGAGAGTCTAGGAATAATATTAGTCTTTTAAAACCTCAAAACCCACCCCCAGTGACACACCTCCTCCAACAAGGTCACACCTCCTAATCCATCCCAAACAGTTCCACCAACTGGGAACTAAGTATTCAAACATATGGGCCTCTGGGGGCCATTCTCATTCAAACCACCACATTCCACTCCCTGGCCTCGGTACGCTCATGACTATGTCATAATGTAAAATATATTTAGTCAAACTTCAGAAGACCCCATAGTACTTCACAGTCTCAACACAATTTAAAAGTACAAAGTCTCTTCTGAGACTCAAAGTAATCACTTAATTGTAACCTCTTATAAAATCAAAAAGCAAATTAACATATTTCTAACAACAATGGTACAGAATATAGACTGCCATTGCAAAAGGGAGGCATGGGAGCATGGAGAGGAAACACTGGACCCCCAAAGCAAGACTGAAACCCAGTAGGATAAACTCCAAATCCTGTAGATTCAGGTCTGATGTCAGAGAGGTTAGATGAATCGTCCCTTCCAGTTTTGCTGACTCAACACACTTTTCTCTCTTACACTCCCTCCATTTCCTGTCTGTAGCTTTCCTTGACAGATGGCTCTGGTATCTCCAACATCTTGGGGTCTTCAGTGCAATCTAGGATTCACTTTCACAGCTTCACCAAAGGCCTCTCAAGACCTTCATGTAGGGACTCCCCTAACATATATCTGGCCTCAGAGACTCTCCCTAACCACAGAGGAAGATCCCACACCCCTTTACTTGTGTTTCCTTCATGACTCTGTCTTAGTCAGTGTTCTATTGCTGTGAAGAGACCCCCATGACCACGGCAATTCTCATTTTTTTAAATAAAGCATTTAATTAGGGCTTGCTTACAGTTTTAGAGATTTAGTCCATTATGGGCATGATGGGGAGCATATTATGCAGGCAGATATGGTGCTAGAGAAGCTGAGAGTTCTACATTTGGATTCATGGACAGCAGTAAGAGAGAAAGCAACTGGGCCTGGCTTGGGCCTTTGAAACTTCAGAGCCAGTGACATACTTCCCCCAGCAAGGCCGCACTTCCTAATCTCTCTCAAATAGTACCACTCCCTAATGACGTATGAGCCCATGGGGACCATTCATTTTCAAACCATCACAGACTCTAAAGCCAGAATCCCATTGATAACACTGCCAAGTTTGACTTCTTGGGGTGGAGTCTGGCTCCCTCGAATCACATTTGCACAAGATTTTCTTTGTTGTTACTCTGTAGGAGCAGAATATTCCTCTGGCCTTTCCTTTCTACCATGGAAAGCTTAGCTGAGAGTCTTGCCCTGAGGGCATCTTCTATTTTAAACAAGGCATCTTGAATCTCCTTCTCTCTTTTAGCACAAGCCTTGGCTCCATCATTACATTTCTTGGTGCTCTGTTTTGCTTCAAACTGCGCATTTTGTGTTTCTTTTTGCCCGGCTTGCTCTTTTCCACTGGAAAGCTGCATAAGATTACTAATACAGAATCAGTATTAGGCTGCCTTGAAATCTCCTCTACCAAGGAAATTATTTGAATACTTTTCAATACCGATTCAGGCAAATTTTTAGGATAGAAACCAACTACCCCCCACTGTTATCCACTGTTGTGGATAACATACAAAAGAGTACAGCCAGTGACCAAATGGTAGGTGGTTCACTGGCTCTCTGTGACAAAAAAGGCACAAATCTTTAGAAACTTCAAAGCCCACGCCAGTGACACCCCTCCTCCAACAAGGCCACACCTCCTAATCCTTCCCAACAGTTCCACCAACTGGGGACCAAGCATTCAAACATATGAGCCTATGGGGAACCATTTTTGTTCAAACCACCACACCAGGGTCTCATACATGCTGGGTAATCACTCTGTTGACTGAGCCACATCCTTAGCTCCATCCTGCTTTGTTGGTTTTTGACACAGAGAGCCTGTGAACCACCTAGCACTGGGTCACTGGCCCTTCTCTTACATACGTTATCCTGGAGGGTTGGTTTTCCTACCAGCAGATGGCCAAGGTGGCTTGAGAGACTGGTCTTGACGGAGGGGCGTGGTGCGGTGCAGTGTGGCACAGCATGGTGCGGTGTGGTGCGGTGTGGCATGGTGTGGTGTGGTGTGGCGTGGCGTGGTGTGGTGTAGTGTGGTGTGGTGCGGCGCGGCGTGGTGTGGCGTGATGTGGTGTGGCGTGGTGTGGTGTGGTGTGGTGTGGCATGGTGCGATGCGGTGCTGTGCAGTGCGGTGTGGTGGTGTGGTATGGTGTGGTGTGGTAGCTGAAGGTCTCTGTTAGGATCTCACATTCCCAGTAACACATCTTTCTGGCTTGAGCTGACCTGAGAGGTCTTCTCTTTGTTGGCAGGTGTGAGTTGTAAAATGTTTACTAATTGTCTAAGTGCGCTTTCATGGCCATTCTGCTTGCCAGCCTGCCTTCCTATATCTCATTGTCTGTATCTATGATAAAATACCCTGGCAAAAGCAACTTAAGAGAGAAGAGGTTTGTTGGGCTCACAATTCCAGGTTGTAGTCCATCAGTAGGGAAGTCAAGGCAGGAGGAACTTGAAGCAGCTACTCACATCACATCCACAGTCAAGTGCACAGAGCAGTGGCGCTCAGCCTGCTTTTTCTCTCTTACAAGGTTCAGAGTCCCCTTCCTTTCAGATTTTTCCACCTACAATGGGTGGGCCTCCCACCTCTGTTAATGGAATAGAGCTAATCCTGCATAGACCTGTCCACAGGAAACCTAATCTTTGTTGACATTTCCTGCCCAGGTGATTCTAGATTCTGTCAAGTGCCATGCTATCTGTCTGTCCGTCCATCTGTCTGTATCTATCTATCTATCTATCTATCTATCTATCTATCTATCTATCTTCTATCTATCTCCTATCTATTTATCATCTGTCTATCTCTATTTGTCTGTCTGTCTATGTATCTATCTACTATCTATTTATGATTTGTCTATCAACTATGTGTCTATCTATCTATCATCTATGTATCTATGTATCTATCTATCTATCTATCTATCTATCTATCTATCTATCCATCCATCCATCCTGAGTTTCACACTTCCAGCTTCTAGAAGCTTCTAGAGGGTCCCATGAGCATCCTTGATTTGTAGTTCAAGATGTCCTGGAATTTACTATGTATCCCAGGTTGGCTTCTAATTAATGGAATTTCCTATCTCTCTCTCCCATGTACCAGAATTACATACATGCCCCACTATTTGTAACTCATTTTGGCATCCTCTCCTCACACACTTTGAGATAAAACCTTATGAAGCCCATGCTAGCCTCAAACTTCCTATGTGGCCAAGGGTGACCTTGAACTTCTGATCTTCCTGTGTTCAACGCCTTAACAGTAGGATTACAAGGCACACCATCACACTTGGTTTATTAGAATCTAGACAGAACCCAGGGCTTTAGTACATTCTGAGCAAGTACTCTACCAACTGAGTCCCATCCCCAGCTTCTCATCATTGCTATTGCCAGTAAACAGTTTGACCAGTAAATCTTGGAACCAAACTGGTTGAAGAGTCTGCTCACTCACAGAGAGACTATCTTGTGAATTCCATACAAAGCTCCCGATGGTGACTTATGAGACACAGCGGCGGAACCCACTGTACTTCTTACTCGTCTTCCTTAATTAATTCAGTCTGATTTAGGCTTAGCTATCTAAAAGTCATTTTTTCCCCAGACAGGGAATATCTGAATTATTCATTTCCTTCCCATATTGAGCTGGGCATACCGGTCCCTTGAGAAATCAGTGCTACACATCTTGACACTGTTTACATGTATTGTTTTGCCAGCATCTCTCAGGGAGATTAGTAATCAGTCAGCTCACTAGAAATTTTAGGAGTAATAGAAGTTTTGGGGAAACTTCAGGTGATGTAAAGCAACTAAAATTTAAAGTCGCAAATGGTTCAGATTCCTTTCATTGGCTGACTTTTACTTTCCCTAAAAAGAAAGGCAGGGCTGGGGATATTTAGCTCACTTGGTAGAGTGGTTGCCCAGAATTCACTAGAAGCCTCACATGCATGAAGCCCTGGGCTTGATCCCCAGAACTATATAAGCTGGTCATGGTAATGCATGCCTGTAAACTTAGCACGTGAGAGATGAAGGCAGGAAGATCAGAATTCAAGGTCATCTTCAGCTATATAGCTAGGGTGAGGTCAGCTGAGGTTACATGAGATTGGGGTGGGGGAAGTAGTTGCATGGTCTGGGTGTTTTATTAAACTTTACTAATATTTGGTATGACTTTTTTTTTCTCAGTAATAATCAAAATGCAATTTCAACCTGACTTTTCTGAGGCCGGGTCTTTCCCAGGACTGGAAATGGTTCACACTCTTCTTTGTGAGAATACATATTGCAATATTCAGTTAGTACTTGGGAAGTAAAAGGTGGTGTTTCCTCTCATCAAGAGAACGGCTTCCATGTCCACGTGGACTGAGATCTGCAATACAATGCATTACGAACAAAGGCACTTTCGACTGCAGTGTGTGGCTGAGCCAATTATGAACAGGAAATACATCACCCCGTGTGGAGGAATGTATATCCTTGACAGAAGTGTGTGTTTGTGTGTACATATCAATGAGGACAAGACAAATGGTGACCTTTCCTTTCCTAATGGCTGTATCATTGTATATACATACTAGGGTGGATGGGTACTTAGGATGTTGTTGTTTAGAATTCTAAATAGTTATACAATAATGATATACCACAGTGTTACTGTGTGTACTCCTTAGTCTTGTTGCTCATATGGCTTAAAACCATACAATATTTTTGTTGTTCTCGAGGTCAGAGGTCCACAGTCAGCCTTAGTGGGCCCAAATCAAGGCAGTGGCAGGACTGTGTTCCTTCCAGAGCCTCAAGGGAAAATCTGTTTCTAGCTTAAAAATTTTTTTTAAAGCTTCCAGCTTCTAGAAACTTCTAGAACCTCCCATGAGCGCCCTTGATTTGTGGATTCTGTTTGCCCTCAATTCAATCCCCCCATGTCTCCTTCTGGTGTCATCTCTACTTCTCTGACCTCACTTCCTGCTTCTGAGGGCTTTTGAAATTCCAAGGTCTGCCTGGATTATCGAGCAGAAATCTCAAGATCCTTAACGCTTGCAAAGATCCTTTGGCTATGTGCGGCCACATTTTCACAGCGATTTGGATGTGGGCCTCTCCTGTGAGAGATGGTACTGCACAATCGAAGCATATTGCTAGCTTGTGGTACCGATGCTTATTTTATGTAACTGATCTCGTGTCTGAGCACTCGGGATGCAGAGAGGCAGGGCACAGTTTCAGCCTTGAAGGGAGTTGGGGGAACTCATGAAAGAATTTGGGGGCTTGGAGGACCCGGAGGGCTTTCGTTTGTGGTAGAGGAATGAGTTCTCTTGATGAACTGGTGTTTATGAGTGAATGAATGTGTGTTTATGAATTGGTACCCTCTCCTATGGATTAGGGATTCTCATCTTAGTATTAGTAGAAGGATTTCTCACTTGATCTTCTGGGTAAAATTTTAAGGATATGCACAGTTTTCTGTATTGAGAGTCCATGGTATTCAATAAATCTATTATTATTCCTTTCTATTTTTTTTTTAATGTGGATGGATGTGTGTGGCTATTCCCTTGTATGTGCACACATGTGTGCACTTTCTTGTGGAGGCCAGAGGTCAACCTTGGGTGTCATTGCTCAGGAGTTGTTCACTTTGTTTTTAAAGACAGTGTCTCCTACTGAGGCTTGGGGCTCATTGATTTGGCTAGGTGAGTGGCCCAGCGAGCCCCAGGGACCTACCTGACTCCACCTCCTCAGGACTGACGGTGTAAGAGTGAACTGCCATGCTCAGCTTTGTATGGGGCTCTCAGGTTCTCATGCTTTTTACAGACATAGGGATCTTTTTTTTTTTTGGACAAAGTACTTAATAACTGGTGGATTTTTCTTCCCTTTAAAATGTACAGGTCAAGGGTTGGAGAGACAGCTCAGGAGGGAAAGTGCTCGCCACGCAAGCATGAGGAGCTGGGTTACATCACCAGACTTAACGTAAAAAAGTCAAGCATGTTGGCATGTACTGTAATGCCAGTGCTGGGGATGTGATAGCAAGAGCCTCCAAGGGCATGCTGGATGACAGTCCAGCCTCAGTGATGGGTTCTGTGCAAATGAGCGACTCTGTCTCAAAAGCAAGCAAACCACCGAAACCAAGATAGATGGTGACTGAGGAACAATACCTGGAGTGACTTCTGGCCTCACACATCTAAACAAACACACGCACTTGCACACGAGCACCCCCCCATGCACACACACACACACACACACACACACACACACACACACACACACACACATGCAAACAAATTTACAGTTCACTTTTCACAGACCAAATCCAATTTTTTCTTTAAAAAAAGTTGAGAGGCTGGAGAGATGGCTCAGTGGTTAAGAGCACACACTGCTCTTGCAGAGGACCTGAGTTTGGTTCCCAGCACCCATATTGGGGGATTCACAACTCCCTTTAACTCTAGCTTCAAGGGATCCGATGCTTTCCTTTCACATCCGTGGGTATCCACACTTACATACACATTCTTGAACACAGATATGCACATACACATACATAAAATTGTATTACATTGTGCAAAGTAATACACATGTGCCTGTGTGTGTAGGTCAGAGGACAACTTTCAGGAGTCAACGCTATACTTCCACCTACGGTCACAGAAATTGAATTTAGGCCATTGGACTTGGTGAAAAGTGTCTTGCCAGCCCCGCCCTCCCAATCCTGTATTTTTTCCCTTATGGCTACCTAATGAGGGGTAGTGGATAAGCTGTAACTGACATAGAAAAGTGATGATAACAATGATAAATAGTAAGAATAGATAACGCAGATGGAATTTCCACTACAGCAGGCTGTATTCTGAGTACCTACCTAGCAATTACAAGCTCACATCATCTCCAGGATAGCCCTATAAGAGTGTACCTTTTTGTTTCTCCTCTAATGGTCAAGGCGGCAAAGTTACAGAAAGGTAGGTTGAGAAATGTGCCCCAAGACACACAGCTAGTGAGGGCTGGAGCTTATCCCAGGTGCTCACAAACCTGTGAGTTTGTGTCAGGTCCATCAGTGGTGGGGCTTGGCCTCAGTTTACACTTATCAACCCCAGCTTCTGTGTCTTTCTCTCTCTCTCTTTTTTTCCCAGACAGGGTTTCTCGGCGAAACAGACCTGGCTATCTTGGAACTCACTCTGTAGACCAGGCTGGCCTCGAACTCACAGAGATTCGCCTGCCCGTGCCTCCCAAGTGCACCACCACCGCCTGGCACTTCTGTGTCTCTTGCACTCTGCCACACTGTCCCTCCAAGGAGGGGGTGGTGTGGACCCCATACTTTTGTGGTAATGGTATTTGTTTCAAGTTCAGTGGTAGGAAGGAAGGGTCTCTGAAGAGGGTTGTTGGGGCATTATGGGGTAGGAGAAGAGAGATGGGGCAACTTTGGGAGTACTGGATCATGGTGGGTACCTGGACAGTCAGCCATGGATGGGAGGTTCATCTCACTGAGGCTAGCCTCCAACTCACTACGTAGCTGAGAATTGATCTTCATGGTCCTTCTGATTCCACCTTCTGAGTGTTACAATTACAGACATGTACCACTGTGCCCAGTTTGTACGGTGCTGGGGCTGGAACCCAGGGCCTCATGCATGCTGGGCAATCATTCTACCAACTGATCTATATCCCCAGATCTATGTAAGTTTTAACCCAAAGAATTTGCTGTTCATGGAGAGTCAGGCTGGAGAGAGAAGCTTCAGCTGTGGTCTAATGAGTGTGGTTTCCTGAGCATCTATCTATAGCTGGGTCCACATCACTTGGTTCAGGAGAGCTGGGGCCTGCCTCAGGGGGGGCCTCTTGTCCTTGAGCTGAATTGTGTGTGTGGATGGTGAGCATTCTGAGTCACAGGCAGGAGCAGAGGCCTCTGGGTACTCCAGTTCTGCAGCAGGTGCCAAGCCTTGCCTTACTTGCATGAGTTGGCTTTTGTGGAGAGCTGTGGTTCTACTGAGGAAAGGGAGAGGACAGGGCCACCCCAGTCACTGGTCTGCAGATATGCTGGAGGGTGCCACAGAGGCATTGCTGGAGGGCCAGTGGTATGGAGGACAGAGGGCCTGCCTTGCACAGGACAGGGACGTGGGAAGATCCATCATCTAACAGTAAGGATGGAGCTGGAACTGAGCTTGAAAGAGTCTGAATATCACAGACGGATGCTTTGTTCATTAAAGCACTGATGTGGCATTGGTTTCAAAGTTCTTTAAGATCGGGGATCTTAACGCCTAGTAATTGGCTCTTGATGGAAAGGTTTCCAGTTACAAATGGGGAGCAGGTAATCTCAGATCCCAGCGGGAGCTCAGTTAAAAGGCAAAGCCATTGGCTTTCTGAAAGGGAAGCTTCCTTCTGGACACACCCCTTTCCCCTCTCAACTCCTGTCTTGGCTCATTAATACATCTCTCTCACCCTTAATGTGTTTCTTGCTGCTTAGGGCGGGATTCTAGCCAGTCTCCAGATGAGTTACTGGTTGTTACCACTCTGCTTTCTTTTTTTTTAAAGGTATATGTGTGACTGTCCGCCACATGTGTGTATGGAGTAGGTGTCAGATTCCCTGGAACTGGAGTTACAGGTGGCTCTAAGCTGTCCTACTTGGGTGGTAGGTCTTTGGGAAGATCAGCAAGTGCTCTTAACCACTAAGGCATCTTTCCAGTCCGGTAGTCTGTTTTGCTTTTAGTTATTAATCAGCATGCCTGACTGTGGGCTTTCCAAAGCTACTTTGGGATGTGGCTGTGGAGCAGGGGATGGCAGGTGCCAGGGGGCGGCAAGTGTTGGGACAAGGATGTCCAAGAGGGTAGGCCAGAATCTCCCTCAGCTATGCTGCCCTCACTCTGAACCTTCCTTCTGGATGCTTAGGACGCGTACGTTTCCAGCTGTGCACACCGCCCAGTGCCTGCTTCAGATGCCACAAGAATGCTCAATGACCCTGAAAGAGGGATTGCAAAAGTCTCAGGATCTTGTGCTTTCTTTCCTCAAGTGTTCTTTATTGTACTTGGAGGGAGAGTTGTGAAATAAAACACTGGTGAGATGTTTTAAACTCACCCGGAGGTGGTAAATTATTATCTCGGAGAAGGCTCCTATATGCTGAAGACTGTAGGGCTAAAGGCCGGGGAGACGCTGAGTTGGTAAAGTGCTTGCTAGTTAAGCATGAGGGTGCTGAGTTTGATTTCTAGTCTGTGTAGAAATGGCGGTTGTGGGGGCAAGTTTCTGGAACTCCAGTGCTGAGAGGAGTCGGGAGGAGAAGCGGACACAGGAGGGTCCCCGAGGCTTGCTGGTCAGCCAGTTTAGCTAAATCAGTGAGCTCCAGGTTCGTTGAGTCTGTCTCAAAAACCAAAGTGGAGAACAGCTGAAGAAGACCCCCTGTCTTAGGGTCACTGTTGCTACAATGAAACACCATGACCAAAGCAACCTGGAGAGGAAAGGGTTTATTCGGCTTACACTTCCACATCACAGTTCATCATCAAAGGAAGTCAGGACAGGAACTCAAATAGGGCAGGAACTTGGAGGCAGGAGCTGATGCAGAGGCCTTGGAGGGGTGCTAGTTACTGTCGTGATCCTCATGGTTTGCTCAGCCTGTTTCTTATAGAACCCAGGACCATCAGCCCAGGGATGGCACCACCCACAATGGGCTGGGCCCTCACCATCAGTCACTGATTAAGAAAATGTTTTACAGCTAGATCTTACAGAGACAATTTCTCAATTAAGGTTCCTACCTTTCAGATAACTCTAGCTTGTGTCAAGTTGACATAAAACTATCCAGCATGACAGTCAACATCAACCTCTGGCATCCATATGCACAGGCATGCTCATGCAACACCTCTACACACACACACACACACACACACACACACACACACACACACACACACACCCCAATAAATAAAGAAGAACCTGTAGATCTAGTCACTGTGGCTATATAACAAATCAACCCCAAACACATGGCTTAGAGCCACAATAATTGCTATTACTTTTGTGTTTCTATTGGTCAGAGACTTAAAAGCACATTTGCAGGATATTCTGGCATGTGGTCCCTGGTGAGTGTACTGAGGTTGGTGTTACCTCAAAGGCTTCTGAGCATCCATGTCTAGTGTTTGACTGGGGATCCAGGAGCTGTTAGGGGCTGGACCACATGGGACTCTTTGCCCACTCATTGAACCCCAGGATCTGCCTATCTCTACCTCAACAGCACCAGGATCACAAGCATGTACCATTGTGTGCTTTGGTTGGCTGCTGATAGACAAGCTTGTACTATTACATGCTTTGGTTAGTTGATGATAGCTAAGCATATGCTACTATATGCTTTGGTTGGCTGCTGATAGACAAGCATGTACCATTGCATACTTTGGTTGGCTGCTGATAGACAAGCTTGTACTATTACATGCTTTGGTTAGTTGATGATAGCTAAGCATGTGCTACTATATGCTTTGGTTGGCTGCTGATAGACAAGCATGTACCACTGCGTGCTTTGGTTGGCTGCTGATAGACAAGCTTGTACTATTACATGCTTTGGTTAGTTGATGATAGCTAAGCATGTGCTACTGCATGCTTTGGTTGGCTGCCGATAGACAAGCATGTACCACTGCGTGCTTTGGTTGGCTGCTGATAGACAAGTATGTGCCACTACATGCTTTAGTTGGCTGCTGATAGACACGCATGTGCCACTGCATGCTTCGGTTGGCTGCTGGAGAGAAGAACTCAGGGCCCTACGCTTAAGTATCAAGTGCTTTACTAGTTGATCCATCTTCCCAGCTCCTCGACTCTTTTTCCTTCCGTGCGTCTATGGAGTACATAGGTGCCTGGGATGACACAGAGTCTTCCTAAACAGGGTGGGAAGAAGTGGTCAGGAGCCAAAAACAGATCAGAAGAGTTCCCCTTTGGGGCAGGCATCAGGAGGGGTCGGTGTTTGCTCGAGGAGAGGACCTTTGGTCTCAAGTGCCGGCATATCCTGAAAGTGATCAAAAGAGTTTTCCTTTCCTCCACATCCCCGTTCTTCAGAAGCAAAGGGGGGCAGCTCTG
Source organism: Peromyscus californicus insignis (assembly GCF_007827085.1). Taxonomy (NCBI): domain Eukaryota; kingdom Metazoa; phylum Chordata; class Mammalia; order Rodentia; family Cricetidae; genus Peromyscus; species Peromyscus californicus. Next base: position 14,447,420 of record NW_026294436.1, on the reverse strand, counting down.
GCGGATGCTGCTGTGGGGAGGAAATGGCCACGGGGTGCCCGGGCCTCTTGTTTGATTTGGTCCTTAGTGGTGGTCTCTTTCATGTAGCACATGCTGGAGCCGAGAGTCAGTGCGACTCTCCTGAGAGAGTTCTTTTAGGAACTGTACTGCTCAGCAGACCCGAACGAAGGAATGGCCACATGTGAGCCAGGTCCACCTTGTTCCAAAGGCAAGTGATACCCAAGTAACCAACCTTCTTTATAGTTTTCATGTGGTTAGCTCTCAGAGGGTCAGTTCTTTGTTTAAAATATACTCAATGAACAATATGCTTACTGTGTGTTGTGTCTTGGAGAGAAGTGTAGCTGAGGCCCTATGGCTCACACATTGTATTTTTAAGCCTAATGAATGGGGAACCCAAAGTAATAGAGAAGACACCCTATCTTAACTCATGATGGGTAGCTCTCTGAGCCTCAGGAACTTGGATTTGGGGTTAGATTTGAAACTAGAATTCATCTTGTGCCACTTGTCACTTATCCAAGCTAATGAGCAGAGACAGGGTTAGACTCATTGTTTATAAAAACATTTTTTATTTTATTTGTGTGTGTGTGTGTGTGTGTGTGTGTGTGTGTGTGTGTGTATGCACATATGTGTACATGTGTCTTCAGAAGAGGGTATTAAATTCCTTGGAATTGGAGTTACAGGCATTTTTGAGTCACCCAGAGTAGGTGCTGTAATCTGAGCTCCAGCCCCCAGATCAGTTAGCCCTCTGAACTCCTGAGCCATCTCTCTAGCCTCAGGAATAGAACATTTAAAACTGCACTTTAGAGAGCCACCAATCTGAGATGACAGTGGGTTGACATTCTAAAGCGACCTGTCATCCATCCCTTAGCCTGTCTGCAGATCGACTAGAGAGAGGCTGCTAGTGGGAAGAACAAGGGCAGAGTCCTGAGTTTGCCTGTGTGAGCCGCCTCACCCACAGCCCTGTCTGTGCCCACCCATGGGGCAGTGGGTGCCTGTGTGAGCCGCCTCACCCACAGCCCTGTCTGTGCCCACCCGTGGGGCAGTGGGTGCCTGTGTGAGCCGCCTCACCCACAGCCCTGTCTGTGCCCACCCGTGGGGCAGTGGGTGCCTGTGTGAGCCGCCTCACCCACAGCCCTGTTTGTGCCCACCCGTGGGGCAGTGGGTGCCTGTGTGAGCCGCCTCACCCACAGCCCTGTCTGTCCTCACCCGTGGGGCAGTGGGTGCCTGTGTGAGCCGCCTCACCCACAGCCCTGTCTGTCCTCACCTGTGGGGCAGTGGGTAGAAGTCACAGGAGCATGCACTCAGAGTAGCCAACATGCACACCTGACGTGGACAAAACCAACACAGAACTGAGGACTCAAAACAAGGCTGTAGGGGCAGGGCTATGGCTCAGTCGGTAACATGTTTGCTATGCAAGCATGGACCCCAGAGTTTGAGTCCCAGGTCCCCCAGGTGAAGGCAGCTGCGATGGTGTGCTTATTCTCCCAGTACTGGAGACTGAGACAAGAGCCTGCTGGCCATGCAGCCTGGCTAAACCAGCAAGTTTCCTGTCCCAGTAGGAGACTGTATCTCAAACAAACAAACAAACAAACAAACAAACAAACAGGTGCATGACATCTGAGAGTGACCTCTGGCTTCCACACACAGGTGCATGCACATGTATTCACATGCACACACATTTATAGTCACGTGAACACACACATGCATACACTGAGGTTGTAGCAAGGACACAGTGTCGTTGGGGACTTATGGAGTATACACTTAGAGCACCTGGCTCTGGCTTATCAGTGTCCCTCTCCAGACTCACCCAGAATCCAACACAATAGTGGTCCAAACAGCCGAGGCAGAGTATCCCACACACAGTTTATCATCTCCGGCTTTTTTTAGGAAGAGCAAGAAATTCATGAAGGATTTTGAATTTGATGAATTTTAAGCTTCTACTGAGTTCTGTCCTAGGTGATTATCTTGCTCAACAAGCTTACAGCTTTGGGGACCACCCAACATGTTACTAGAGTTGTTAGGGTCAGGCCCTGGGCCCTGGCAGCCCTAACAAGCTAGGTGCAGCCATCTTACCTTAATAGGCCAGTTAAAGAGACAAGTGATAGTGGAAACCAGAGAAGGGAGATGTGCTTACTGTGGCCACATTGGGAAGAGGAACAAATAGAGGTCCTTACTCCCAAGTCCATCTGGGACTTATACTGAGAGTTAGTTCTGAACAGAGGGCAAGAAGGGTGCATAGCTAAGCAGTACCGGCCAAGGCGTGGTCCTGCCCATCACTGACCCATCATTGCCTGGGCTCCAGTTTCTCCTGCAAGAAGGTCTGACAAGTTGTCGGAACTGTGAAGTCTCTTGGGAGACAAGCCCCTCCTCTGCTGGCATCAGGTTTCAGCCTTTCCCTCTCTGGCAGGCAGGGGTCCAATTGGGGGGGGGGAGAGCACCATTTTTTCTATAGTCTAGTAGCCAAAACGGGCATGGGCATAGTACTAGTACTGGCTAGTTTTATGTCAATTTAACCCAAGCTAGAGTCATCGGAGAGGAGGGAGCCTCAACTGAGAAAATGCCTCCATAGGATCAGGCTGTGGGCAAGCCTGTAGGGCATTTTTTTTTTAAATTAGTGATTGATGGGAAGGTCCCAGCCCACTGTGGGTGGTGCTACAAGGAGGGCTGGTGGTCCTGGGTTCTGTAAGAAAGCAGGCTTAGCAAGCCATGAGGAGCAAGCCAGTAAGCAGCACCCCTCCATGGCCTCTGCAACAGCCTCCAGGTTTCTGCCCTTTTTTTTGAGTTCCTGTCCTGATTTCCTTTGATGATGGACTGTGATGTGGAAATAAGTTGAATATGTCCTTTCCTCCCCAAGTTGCTTTGGTCATAGAGTTTCATTGCAGCAATAATAACCCTAACTAAGACAGTCTCTACAGAATATCTTCATTCCTACTAGGGAGGGTTACAGGCAGGCTTTTAAATACTAGTAGTAACCATTTCTAAGCAACAATAGCCAGCCTAATCGGCCTGAAGCCATACTCCATTCTAAGACTTCTCACGCAAGAGTAGGATTCTGATCTTTGTTGGGACAGTGTCTTAGTTAGGGTTTCTATTGCTGTGAAGAGATACCATGGCCATGGCAACTCTTATAAAGGAAAACATTTAATTGGGTAGCTTACAGTTCAGAGGTTCAGTCCATTATCATCATGGTGGGACATGGCAGCGTGCAGGCAGACATGGTACTGGAGAGGCAGCTGGGAGTCCTACATCTTATGTAGACAACAGAAAGTTAACTGAGACACTGGGTGGTATCTTGAGCATAGAAGACCTCAAAGCCCGCCCCCACAGTGACACACTTCCTCCAACAAGGCCACACCTACTTCAACAAGGCAACATCTCCTAATAGTGCCACTCCCTATAAGATTATGGGAGCCATTACATTTAAGCTACCACAGGCAGTCTCCTACCTCTGCAGGATCACTTAATTCTGCTCAGCTGGCTTTCATTCCCTAGGACCTGAGGTGAAATAAAGATGCCTGAGGTAGAAGCTTAGTCACACAGAGACCTGACAGTCCTGCAGACCTGATTCAGGGCTCCCTGAGGAGAGTCTGACTGGGCTGAAGAAGATCATGAGTCAAGCTAAGCCACTGGCTGTGTCCTATGGAGTTGGAGGCATGCATGGTGTTGTGGGGAGTATTGTTACACAAGGCTTAGTTCACACTCATTCTCAGAGAAACCAAAGGGACTGTTAGCTGAACACATAGTCCCGGTGTGCAAGGCCTGGCCCAAAGATGCTACCCATATGGTGATTAGATACTCTGCTATATGAAAGCTTGTTGGAAACTTCTTGCTCTTTTCATCTCTTGTGAAGCTTGTGATGTGATGTGATATGTGTGTGTGTGTATGTGTGTGTGTGTTTGTGTGTGTATACATGTGTACATATAGAGGCCAGAGGTTGATATGGGGTGACTTCCTTTAGCACATTCCACCTTATTTTTAAGGCAGGGTCTCTCACAGAACCTGGAGCTAACTGATTTTGGCTAGACTGTCTGGCCAGCAAGCCCCAGGGGTCCTTTTGTTTCCTCCTTGCCCTGTGTGGTTCTATCAGACACATGCCCTTCCCCCCCCACACACACACTTCTACTGCTTTTTTACATAGGTACTGGACATCGAACATGGGTCCTCATGATTGCATGGTAGGCACTTTGCCCGCTGAGCCATCTTTCCAGCCCCTTGATACAATCATTCTTGAGAGTGCCAGTGGATATCAGGGCAGAGATGTAAACCTTTCCTCTCTCCCCCTCTCCTTTTCTTACAATTACTCACTTCCTGAATCCCAGCATGAATCACTGTTAACATTTCAGTCCTGTTCATCGGGAGCCTACTTTTCCCTCCTGTGTGTGTACTTCAACACCGTGTGAATAATTGTCATAAAAACAGCATGGCAGATAGGCTTGGGTTCCTTTTGATGGTAGTCCACGTTAGCCTTGCCTCTGCCTGGTTGAGCTAGTCTCTTTTCTACATTTGACATGTACCCTTCCTGCTCTTCTATTATGCCATCCCCGTCCCCGTGTGTGTGTGTGTGTGTGTGTGTGTGTGTGTGTGTGTGTGTGTGTGCCGGGTGTGGGTGGAGGCCAGAGGTCAACCTTCTGTATTGTTCCTTAGGTTTCTTTCATCCATCATCTTTGAGGCAGGGTCTCTCAGTGACCTGGAGCTCACCGATTAGGATAGGCTGGCAGGCCAGTGAGTCCTAGGGATCCTCCTGTCTCCACCTTCCCAGCAGGGATTAAAAGTATAGTGTGTGCCAACCCACCTGCTTTTTGTGTGGGCTCTGTGGGTCTAGCTTAAGCCACATGCTGGTACAGGAAACTTTGCTTACTGTCTCTTCAGGTCCTTTACATCTGTTTGTATAAAGAGACCACTTTCTTTTAAAGTCATTTTCTATTTATTCTTTGACAGTTTCATACATGCATATATCGTATTCTGATCATATTCACCCCATTCCTTTTTTTAAATCCACCATCCACTCCCTCTAGAACCTTCCTTCTTCACAAAATATCCCCTCCTACTTTCAAGTCATTTATTTATTTATTTGTTTGTTTGTTTATAATCCACTGAGTTTAATTGGAGTTGCTGGCATGAGCCTGGATGAGGGGTTATTTTGGGAGCAGGGGCAGCTTACCGGTGGCTACACTACTGATGACCCCCAGCCCCAGCAGCCTTAACTGTCAATAGCTCCTTGGCTAGGGAAGAGATCACTTCCTCCCTAGTTCAAAACACCCATTGAAAAGAAAGAGAAATCATATCTGATTTTTCTAGTTTGGAAAGAGAATACATACAAATGACCTAACCTGGGAACATCTCCTTTAAGGACGGTCAGATTTTGTCACTTATTTCTGACTCTGACTTCAGGGAAACTTGCAGTCTCAAAGTCATGTATGTCCCCAGAAAATCATGTGGAGCCAGAGCCTCTGGGTAAACTAAAATGTCTCCCAAGAATGTGTTCATGGTGGCGGAGAGATGGCTTAGTGGTTAGAGCGTGTCTGCTCTTGCAGAGGACCCCTCTTCAGTTCCCAGCACCCTCACCAGGCAACTCCAACTACCTGCAACTCCAGTTTCAGGTGATCTGATATTTTCATCTGACATTTTTGGGCATTTGCAGTCATGTGGTGTACATAAAATTATACATACACACACACATCCATACACACATGCGCACACACACACACACACACACTTTAAAAAATGAATGTGTGGGAGTTAATTTTATGCAATTTGTTCCATGCTTAACATTGCATACATGAAAAAAGGCCTCATTCTATAGAGTTTAAAGAGGTTGTGTACTGTGAATGGCTTTGTGCTGGTGGTTTCTGTCAATTCAGCACAAGCAAGGGTCATGTGGGAAGAGGAACCTCAAATGAGGAAGTGTCTCCATAAGATTAGAGAACCTGCAGGGCATTTTCTTGGTTAATAATTGATGTAGAAGGGCCCTTCCTGCTGTGGATGGTATCCCTCCAGGGCTGGTGATCCTGGGGTTGATAGGAAAGCTGGCTGAGCAAGCCATGAGGAGCAAACCAGTTATCAACACTGCTCCATGGCTTCTGCTTCAGTTCCTGCCTCCAGGTTCCTGCCTCGACTTGCCTGGATAATGGACTTTAAGCTGTAAGCTAAAATAAACTTTCATTTCCAAGTTGTTTTTGATGAGTGTTTTATCACAACAACAGGAAGCAAAAGTAAGACAGGATTCCTGGGGTGTGGCTTTGTTGGAGTAGGTGTGGTCTCATTGGAGGAAGTGTGTCACTGTGGAGGTGGGCTCTGAGGTTTCAAATATGCTGAAGCCACACCCAGTGTCTCAGTTCACTTGCTGTTACCTACAGATCAAAGATGTAGCACTCTCAGCTCCTTCTCCAGCATCATGTCTGCCTGCACACTGCCATGTCCCATCATGATGATAATGGACTATACTTCTGAACTGTAAGCCAGCCCCAATTAAATGTTTTCCTTTATAAGAGTTGCCGTGGTCATGGTGTCTCTTTACAGCAATAGAAACCCTAACTAAGACATGCCTCTCCCTCCAGAGTGTTGGGATGACAGGTGTGTGCCTTCACAACCTGTTTATGCGGTGCTGTGGATGGAACCTGGGGCTCTGTGCATTCTGGGCAAGTACTCTACCCACTGAGCCCAGCCTCTCATCACAGTGTAATTAGCATTTCCTTAGTGGTAATGACTTAGAACATATTTTCTTGTGTTCATTTGCCATCTGTATAGCCTCCTCAGCAAAGTGGTTTTTAAAATCTTTTCCCCATTTGCAGAAATAGATTGTTTACTTACAGTGTTGACAGTTTATAGAATATACTCTGAATACAACTTCTTTGTCAAATATGCGATTAAAAAAAAACTTAACTTCCTAGTTGGCAGCTTGGATCATTCTCTTTGTAGTATCATTTGCAAAAATATCAGCCCAGTTTCCCAGGTCTTTTTCTTTCATGGATTATGACTTCAGTATCTTGTCTTTAGATCTCTTTGCCTAACTGGGAGTCCTAAAAGGTTTCTCCTGTCTTTTTGCTTAGGATGTTAATAGTCGCACGCTTTACATTTAGATCCTCAATTTATTCTGTGTTAGTTTTTATATGATGCATGGGCACTAATATTGACCCTTATGTATGAGCCCTGGTTAGTTTTTAATTGTCTGTTTGATACAATGTAGAGTCACCTGGGAGGTGGGAACTTCAGCTGAAGATCTGTCCAGGTCAGATTGGCCTGTGGCCATGTCTGTAGGGTATTTGTCTTGATTGACGACTGATGGAAGAGAGCCCTGCCCACCGTGGACAGTGACACCTCTGGGCAGGTGGGCCTGGACTGTAGAAGAAAGTTAGTATGAGTTGGTAGCTGTGTTCCTCCACGGTTTCTGCTGAAGTTTCTTCCCTAACTTCTCTCAATCATGGACTGAGACTTGAAGTATAAGCTGAAATAAACCCTTTCCCACAGAGCTGCTTTTGGTTTGGTTAGCATGTTTATATCAGAGCAACAGAAAACGAAACTACAACAGTGTGTATCTATCTATCTATCTATCTATCTATCTATCTATCTATCTATCTATCTATCTATCTCAATCATCTGTCTATCTATCTATCTATCATCTATCTATTTATCTAGTTAGTCTCTCTCTCTCTATATATATATCTATCCATCCCTCCCTCCCTCCCTCCCTCCCTCCATCCATCCATCCCTCCCTCCATCCACCCACCCATCCACCTGTGGGTCCACATGTGCCACAGCACACATGTTGAGGTCAGAGTGCCTCCTACAGTGTCACTTCTCATCTTATTTAGGACAGGGTCCCTTGTTTGCACTGTGTGCTGTAGGGTAGCCAGCCCATAGGCTTCTGGAGGATTCTCCTGTGTCTGCCTCCCGTCTCCTTATAGGAGCTCTGAGGTGACAGATGCTCAGTGCTGTGACCAGCTTGACCTGAGTCCTCGGGATTCAGTCTCGGGTCCTCACGCTTGCACTACAAGCACTTTGTACACGGAGCCATCGCCACAGCTCACGGGGCTTTTTTTTGGCATATGCACAGCCAATTGTTTGAGTGTCCTTTGTCAAAGAGGACACCTTTTCTATTTTCATTTGCTTTTGTGCCTTCGTAAGGAGTCATGGCCAGAGTTGTGCGGGTTCCCTGAGACAGTGATCTAGCCCTTTGCTGACCCCACACTGTGCTAATTAGAACACATTCATAGTAAATCTTCATAGCGGAGAGTGTCTTGCTTTTATGTTATTTTTCTTTTTCAAAATTGTTTTAGCTTCTTTAGATCCTTCCATGTGAATTTTTAACATGTATTTATGTGGGGGGAGGCAGCGAGTGTGTGAGCATGTACCAACCAAGGTGCCTATGTAGAGATACTTACAGGAGTCAGTTCTCTCCTTTAATCGTTTGTGTCGTGGGGATTGAACTCAGGTCATCAGGATTGGTGGCATGTGCCCTTATCCACTGAGCTCTCTAGCCAGAAATCATCTGAATTCTAGAACCAGTTTGTCTGTATCTAGAAATTTGCTATTAGTATTTGAATGGAGTTAAATCCATAGACATATTTGGGGGGTCTTGCAACTTAACTCTGACTAGACTTTCAATCCTTAGCCAGAGTCTGTCTCTCCATCTTTATTTTTTATTTATTTATTTATTTATTTTTTTAGGTTTTTCGAGACAGGGTTTCTCTGTGTAGCTTTGCGCCTTTCCTGGAACTCACTCTGTAGCCCAGGCTGGCCTCGAACTCGCAGAGATCCGCCTTCCTCTGCCTCCCGAGTGCTGGGATTAAAGGCGTGTGCCACCACCACCCGGCTGTCTCTCCATCTTTAAAGGTTGGCCTTACCTTCCTCCAACAGGCATTTTGAGGTCTCTAATACACCTGACTTTGGGATCATGATGATGAAATCCAGCTGTGTGGACAAGATGCCCCATGCCCCCTCCTTTACTGCTGCAGGCTTACACCTTCCTCCCAGCTGCCTTCTGTTGGCTCCCATGACATGCTACTGTCCCGTCCCCCCCCCCCCCCCCCCCCCCCCCCCCCCCCCCCCCGCCAGCCTTATCTGGTAACTGGTAACTTGTCTCATCTTGGCTCCTTGGGTGACCTGTGAGGTGACACTGGGCACTGGGCAATCTTCCTTCTCCAGCTTCTGTCCCATTCTAGCCTGCGGTCATCACTTGAGGGCTGGGGCTGTTAGAGTCTTTGAAGGGTCTTCCTCTCCTGATTTAGGGTTGGTCATTTTGAGGAAAGACAGGATGGCTAATTGGCCCATGACTGCTGTGTGACAGGTCCTGATCAGCATGGGGCCTGCTGGAGGAGACAAGAGCTGACAAGGTCTTTGTTTTGCGCTGCCAGGCTTTTGTCTCCAGTCAGGAAGAGGAGGAAGGAGCCAGGCACTTTGAAAGTTTGCCCTCTTAATTATTTAGTCATGGTCTCTCTCTATCCTACAGAGAGACTGTGTCTCTCTGAGTTGCTCACTTGCTTTTAGAGGTCACTTGACTGCTTTAGCTTCTTAGAGCTGATGAGGGGGTTGTGGGGGAGGGGCAGCTGTCAGGGTGTCTTAGAGGAGGGTTGATCTAGGGGACCACGATAAAACTTCACTGGAGGCAGAGATCCAGAACATAAGACAGTCATTTGGTGATAGTGCATATCCTTGAAGTGAGCTGTGTAAGCAAGATAGCATCCAGAACACACAATAAGTGGGTCAATGACATATAAAAGGTGAGTCTGTGGCATGCAAAAAGTGACTCTGTCTGGGTCTAGTCAGCCACCTGAGACCACCTCTGTGTCTGAGGGCCATGCCACTGCTGGGGCCATAATGATCTGGGTAGCCTGTGCTGCCACATGGGGCCATGGAAATGTCAGGGCCCAGACCACTGCCTACAGCAGCACATGACCTAGGGCATGTCTGTGTCTGTGGACCTGCAGCGGCCAGGTCTGGGGTGATGTCCATGACTCCTGTTACCACTGAGGGCCCTGCAGATGCCCAGGGTCTGGTCAGCCACCTGAGACCATGCTGGTGTCCGAGGGCCTTGCTGCTACCAGGGCCATACTGATCTGTGTGGCCTGTGTTGCCGTGGGGGCCATGGGGCATCTGGGTCTGAGCTGCTGCTGAGGACCATGTCTGGGTTCATGGTCCTGTTGCAGCTGGGGTCTGCGATGATGTCCATGGCCAGTATTATCACAGAAGGTCATAGGAACCACATGTGTGGAAATCAGAGGAAAGACGGCCCCACCCCTCACCATGAGCCTACAACTCACCAGGGCAGTGCACTAGAGTTCACCCTAGTTAGGGATGCAGGTGAGTCAACTCTGAGGGCATGAGAGCAGGAGAGCTGACCCCCACTCCACCCTGTATGCCCTTGCAGCAATAGATAGAGAAGGTCCTGCACCCCATCTGGACAGCACACTAGAGCTGACCCTGTTGTTGGGGACACAGGTGAGCCAGACCTGAGGGCAGGAGAGCAGGAGAGCAGACCCCCACCCCACCACGAATGCCCCTGAAGCAATAGATAGAGAGGGTCCTGCACCTCATCTGGGCAAAAAAATAGAGCTGGCCTTGGTGGTGTGAGTGTGAGTGTGAGTGAGCTGGATCTGAGGAGACCAGGAGAACTGGCCCCGCCCCTTGCTGCAGGCTGAATTGAGTGAGCTAGAGGCCATGCTGGAGAGCTGCCCTGGTAGTGAGGATGAGGGAAAGCAGGAGGGCTGACTAACCCAGCTACCCAGCTACCACCCAGGCTCAGAACCAGGGCTATGTGTTGGCCCACCCCAACATCCACCTCATCTCTGAACTGCTGGAGCATGTGAAGGGGACGAACCTACAGATCTAAAATGGCAGGATCTCTGTAACACAGGGCAACAGGATAGCCAGGAGGAGCCCCAGTGAGGGCCCATTCTTGATGGTGTAGCGGAAGGCAGAGGCCTCGAGCCAGACCAATGACTCTTAAAAAAAGCAGGTCTGTGACATACAAAGAGTGGGTCTGTGACATACAAAGAGTGGGTCTGTGACATACAAAAGGTGGGCCTGTGACATACAAAGAGTGGGCCTGTGACATACAGAGAGTGGGCCTGTGACATATAGAGAGTGGGTCTGTGACATACAAAGAGTGGGTCTGTGACATAACAAGGGGACAGCACTACTGTAATTTCTGTTGACAGTCTAGCTAAGGAACAGTCTGTTGGCAGGCCTGTCTCCATCATGCACCAGGCTGGGAGATGCAGGTGAGCTTCAGCCTTTCCCCTGCTTTTTAACTTTAAATTTTTCGTATATTTGAAATTATTTGGTAATTTCATGCCTGTGCATGATGTATTTAGATTACTCTCTCCCCCTCTCCCTCCCCCTTCTCCTCCCAGGCTCCCTTCCACATCCCTCTCCCAACTTCGTGTTGTAATTTCAGAGAGAGAAGATTCATTCTTATAATAGAGCTTTGCAAACTCAGCAATGCTCTTCTTTCAAGTCAACTAGAGGAAAGATGTTGCAACTTCTCGCTGGCGTATCTAGTGAGAAGCCACGTTTGCATTTTGGAGCCATGATTAAGTATAATCCATAGTCCAACGCTGTATTGGTTTGATTCCCAGGAGGGACTGAGTGACTCGTGGGTGGGTAGCCTACACAGCATGGACACTCTCCACACAGGGGTGTTCCTGGCAGGATGGATAACATGGGTGTAGGTCACCAACACACTCATAATGAGGAGTGAGACTACACTTTAAAACTGAGGCAATATCTCCTCTTCAAGTTTTCCATCTAATACCATGGAAATGTGGTTGGTCACAGAATTGAAATGGTAGATGGGGAGACTTCTGTCACTGCACCATGTCCTGTAGCTAGACCTGTGTTGGGATTCCTGCATTCTCTCTTTTTCTGTGGGATTATTGCCTTTTCCCCTCCCATGCTGGAGACTTACCTGACATGTGGATAGACTGGAGTCTTTTATTTTTCATATCTCTTCTGCTTCAGTGAAGGGACTCCTTAAGATTTCAGTGTTGTGCATCATGTGCTCTGGTCTCTTTAAGGACAGGAATGGTTGTCATGCCAATGATCTTAGATTTTGTTTCTGAGATACTCCAAGTGGTAATGCAAACAATAAATGATGGAAAAAACAGTTTGAAGAATGAACAGGGGCATTTTAAGGTGATATCTGAGGATGTTCTAGTTTCATTTCTGTTGCCGTGAAGGACACCCTGACAAAAATCAACTTAAGGAAGGAAGGGATTGTTGTTGTTGTTTTTTGGCCTTTTTTGAGGGACTCACCACCCAGCTCTCAAATAAATCACACATGGAGGCTTATTCTTACTTATGAATGCCCAGCCTTAGCTTGGCTTAGTTTCTTGCCAGCTTTCCTTAACTTAAATTATCCCATCTACCTTTCGCCTCTGGGTTTTTCCCATTCTCTTACTTCTGCAAATCTTACTCCTACTCCGTGGCTTGCTGTGAGGCTGGGTGGCTGGTCCATGATGTCCTCCTCCTTCTCTGGCTCCTTCCTTCTCTTCCCTCCTTCATCTCTTTTCTCTTCTCTTCTCCCTCCTCCAGATTTCTCCTGCCTGCCAGCCCCGCCTATCCTTTCTCCTGCCTTGCCATCGGCCGTTCAGTTCTTTGTGACACCATCAGGTGTTTTAGACAGGCACAGTAACACAGCTTCACAGAGTTAAGCAAATGCAACATAAACAAAAGTAACACACCTTAAAATAATATTCTACTACATTGTATTATTTGGTTTATGATTCCAGTTCAACACTGAAGGAACTTTGGCCAGGAATTCAAACAGGAACTTAAAGGCAGGCCTGCTTGCTAGTCCACACAGCACTACCTATGACCAAAGAACTCACTTTACAGCCCAAGAAGTGTGACAGGAACCATGGAGGTGCTGCTAACTGGCTGGCAGGCAAGCTTATATTCAGCAAGCTTTCCTATATAGTTCTGGATGGTCTGCCTAGGGAATAGTGAATGCCAGTATAATGGTCTGGGCCCTCCTACACTACTTACCAATCAAGACAGTCTCCCACAGACATACCCACAGGCCAGTCTGATGTAGGCAAGTCAACTGAGACTTTCTTCCAGGGTCATTCAAGGTTGTATCAAATTGACAGTTAAAACCAGCCAGGACAGAGAGTGTTGTACTTTAAGTTTTCATGTGTCCTACGTGGCCCATGGTCAGGACAAATCTCCCTCACCTGCCAGTCCTGCAACCACTTAGACCCAAGTAAACACACAGAGACTTATATTAATTAAAACTGTATGGCCTAATGACTCAGGTTTCTTGCTAGCTAGATCTTACATCTTAAATTAACCCATTTCTATAAATCTATACCTTGCCATGTGGCTCGTGGCTTACTGGTATCTTTACATCTTGCTTCTCATGTTGGCGGTGGCTGGCAGCATCTCCTGACTCAGCCTTCCACCTCCCAGCATTCTCCTCTCTGCTTATCCCACCTATACTATACTTCCTGTCCGGCTATTGGCCAATCAGTGCTTTATTTATCAATCAATCGGAGAAACACATTCACAGCATACAGAAAGACATCCCCAGCACTTGCCCTTTTCTTTTCTTTTTTTTTCCCCAAAAGGAAGGTTTTAACTTTAACACAGTAAAATTACATATAACAAAACAATTATCAAGCAAGAATTATAATATGTAGTCTATTTGTATTTGGCAAAATTAAAGAAGATATCCTATCTATCCTATATTTGTGAGTCTAAGGTTTCATATCTAACTTATCTTTTATCATAACTAAGGAAATTATAACTATTTAGTCTTCAACTACAGTTTTTCATCAGCCTGGGGGCTAAGCTAGCCGGGGGAACTGAGACCGGACTTAGCTGCTCCCTTTCTTTGGGAATGGAACCTCGGAAGTGCTCAGGGTTATATGGAACTCTGCAGGCGGGTTCAGGTGCCCGCCAGCCGGGGAGGAGGAAGCAAAGGAAGGGAAGAAACAGTACTGGGAGGTTAAGAACTGAACGGGTAAGTGTTTGGTCCCCAGGAGGGGGGGGAATTTTAAAAGAGACAGAAAAGAAGAGATAGGGAAGTGTGGTAAGTGTGGAAAGCATGCCACAGCAGCCACAGAGGAGGCTGAGGGTGGAAGCCACCCCAGCCTTTGGAGTTGCCTCATGTGAGCGCCAGATATTGGTGGAAGTATTGAGGCAAATCCACGTAGTTAAAAGGGAGGTTTATTTCATGGGGTAGCTTACAAGTAAAGGGATAGGTTACAGGGTCTGTGAGAGGTGCAGTTCAGCGGTGTTAGAGAATGTGTTGAGGCAAAGGGGATTGGGGGTGGGGGTTGGAGATCTATAGAGCCAAGGGATGGAAGAACTGTGCAGTGAACATTGGATACAAGTTCCTGTCACCAGGGAAAAAGTGGGTAGCATTCCCTATGGTTCACATTAACACAGGAAGCTAATCATCTAATCAGAGATTCTCTGTGCAATATGTTTAAGGATGATCTCGAACTCCTGACCATCCTGCCTCTACCTGTCAAATGCTAGGGTTACAGGCATGTACCACCATGCCCAGTTTATGTTGTGCTGGGGAATAGAACCCAGGGCTTCCTGCATGCTAGGCAAGGACTCTACTGACTGAGTGAGGCCCATTCCCAGTCCTGCAGATGGCCTTTGATAAATATTTTTGTTTATGTGTTCCTCTAGCTTGCATATTATTTCCAACAAGAACTTTCCATGTTTTCCAGTCAAGCTCCTTGCTGCTCCCCACCATCCTCATCAACGGCACGGAAATGCTAAGCATATGAAGCCACTTGCCACACTTGAGAGTGTTTGACTGGAAAGCAAGGGGTGTGAGGAAGAGACTTGGAGACAGGGATAACCCTCAGGAGTGCACCCTCCAACTAGGTCTCACCTCCAAACTTTCCAGAATGTTCTAAACCAGCTTGGGACCAACCAAGTATTCAACACCTGAGCCTGTTCACGACATAACAGAAACATTATTTTTCCGTTTGTTTCTTTTTTTTTCCTTTCTTCATTTTTTCCCCTCCCTCCCTCTCTCCTCTCTTCCTCCCTCTCTCCCTCTCTCCTTCCCTCCCTCCCTTCCTTCCTCCCTCCTCCTTTATGTTATCTGTGAGTGAATGTGGTGTACATTGGGTGCACATACCCATGTGTGGAGGAGGACATTATTTGTCCCTGTCACTTCCCACCTTATTCTATTAAGACAAGGTCTCTCACTGAACCAGGAGCTGGGCTGGTAACCAGCAGGCCCCGGAGGTCCACCTATCTCCCCCCACCCCATCCCCAGCATTGAGGTTACAGGACTCCTGCATAGTAATGCCTGACTTTTCATGGGGGTGCTGGGGATCCAAACTCTTCATGTGTGTACAGTGAGCACACTTATCCATGGAGCCATCTCCCCAGCCCACCTTCTTCTTTCCTAAGATATTCCTGAGCTTTCATTTATCATTTATTTAATTAATGGGGAATAACACATATGTTCACAAAGTCTTTAAGTGTATGTAGTTTCATAGCATGTTCATCTTGCTGGCGATGTGATTTTCCTAAGCATTAGGGCATTTGAAGGAGCTTGCAGAGAGGGTGGCTAGAAGAAATGAGGACCGTGAAATGGGTCCACTCCACTCAGTTCTTAGCTTTCCTCTTTTGCAAAGGTCAACTTTAGAAAACTGCCCTCAATGAAAGAAACAATTTATAGAGAATCCCCACCTGGGAACGGACTCAAAATTGCATTCTAAGATCTTACCAGGAAGTTGGCATTGCTTCGGTGATTGGCAGAAACATGAAAATTCCTAAACTATATCAGAAGAGTAAAAAGTAGTTTACTAATAAAAAGCCTGAGATGGCCTGACATTCATGCTGACCTACAATGCAGTTCATTGGCTACAAGCGAGCGAGACTGACTCCCTGATGGACTCACTCAAGTACATCTTCTTCCCTTCCCTTTCTTTTTCTTTCATTCCTGTTCCTGTCTTTTTTTTTTCCTCCTCCTCACCTCTCTCTGAGATGTGTTATCATTGTATCCCAGGCTGGCTTTGAACTTGCCATGCCAGCTGAGGATGGCCTTGAACTCCTGATCCTCCTGCTTGACCTCCTGAGTCCTGGGATTCCGGCTATGCCCTGTCATACCCAGTTTCCAGGACTAGGAACTGAACCCAGGGTTCTCTGCAGTTGAGGCAAGCACTCTAGCCAATGAGCCGCATCTCCCAGCCCTGAAATGTTCCCTTCTGTGGTCTAGAAGTGAAGAGATGGTCCTGAGCTGGTGTGAGAGAACACCTAAGTAGGTCAGCTGGGTCAAATGGGAGTTTGCTCTCCTGCTGTGACTCTGGAGGACATCAGTCTACAGTCCTGTCTACAGGGTGTCTACAGTCTACAGGGTGTCTACAGTCTACAGTCTACAGACTGTAGACAGTCTACAGTCCTGTCTACAGTCTACAGTCCTGTCTACAGTCTACAGGGTGACCAGGCCCTCTGGCTTTGGCCTCTTCCTCCCAGGAGTATGGAGAGCATTGTTTAGGCATCGTAGAAGAGGGAGGTGGGTGAGCTAAAAAGTCAGAGAGAAATCAGGTGGTGTGTGTGTGTGAGTGTGTGTGTGTGTGTGTGTGTGTGTGTGTGTGTGTGTGTGTGTGTGTAGGCTACAGGTGAATTTTGGGTCTTGTCCACCTCTTTCTGAACCTGGAACTCACTGATTTGGCTAGACTGGCTGGCTAGTGAGTTCCAGGGATCCTCCTGTCTCCGTCCCTTTGGCTCCAGGATTACTGCATGCCGCGAGGACCAGCGTTTTATTTGGGCTCTAGGGTTTGAACTCAGGTCTTCGTGTTTTCCCAGCAGGCACTGTCTGTCTGAGCCATCTCTCCAGCCCGTGCCCACACTTCATCATTGTTTACTTACTAACCAGGAAGTTAGCGGGCTACACTCTTTGAGTCTTTGCTACGGTCTGTGCAGTGTCCTGTTGATCTGTCTCTTGCCCACCCTAGTATACACTCTGGCAGACATCTTTAGGGCTTTCTTCTTCCTTTCTATGACAAGTTCACAGAGCCTTGGAGAGGGGCTGGTGCTGTCCAAATGCTCCGAGTCTTGGTTTTCATTGGACTGGCTTGCTGATTTCCTTTTATAAGCCGGAGTTCCTTTCTCTTGAGTGTTTGACACTTAGCCGAGTGGCTGTCAAAATGTTTTCTTCCCATCATTAGTCTAGTCTGTTTCAGCCAGGGTTGCGTGTGTTTGTGGTAGGCTTTGTTTGATCTGCCCAATCCCTGATTAGTCGTCAAACCTCCCCCTCTTCCCTACAGAACACGGAGAACTAAATCAGTTTCAAAGAACCTTCTAGATATTTCTTGGTGCTGAAGAGGGCAGGCGCCTGCTTCCCAGGCTGGAGGTGGTGTGCCTTCTGACAGAGTGTTGCCATGGCAACGGAGGGAAGGCTAACTCAGCCTCGCAGAGGACCTGGCTCTTCAGGTCCTGGCGCAGCCCTTTGGAAATATCTTATTTCTCGCCACACTCGCGGGATGGGCTCTGAGAGCACAGTGTGTGCCCACACAGCTGGCTTTGCTGGGTGTGCCAGGGTCTGTGCTATTTGCTCACCTCTCTTTTGTTTGCCAGTTTCAGCAGCTCTCTGCACAGTGCTGTGGAGATGAGGGGCTCGTTAGAGTACACTCAGATACCTGAAGACATCACCGATTCCACAATGCTGGAAACAGCAGGATTGTTGTTTGGAGCTGTCTCCCTTTTCCTTTTGGAAATGAGCTATGACTTTGAAATGGTCTGGTCATATGGAGATGTTGCCAGAACGGGCTGCATCCATCCCTCAGGTACCTACCGCATCCTAGGAATTTAACATGGTTGTATCATTTCATCTTAGTGGTTATCCCCCAAGGTGTATAGTTACTTCTACTTATAAATGAGAAAAATGAGGATCACGGAGGTTACACAGCTCACCTAAGATCATACAGTATTGTGCTTTGGATGTGAAATGTCCCCCAGGGGCTTGTGTGTTTGTGTCAGGGTCCCTGCAAAAGTGTCTGTGTGAGGTGAAGAATGAAACTCAGGTCATTGCCACTCTAGCAGGTGCTGGGCCAAAACTTCCAGAGTCTGACCTTGTGGTTTATTTTTCTTACACATTTAAGCACAGTAAAACTTTGGGGAAAAGGCTCCACTTGCCAATTATCACAACAAAGCTTTAGGCGTAGCTATATCAAAACTCCCTTGCAAAGTAGCAAAGCACCTAAGACCTTTACAATAAGAATGAGTTCAGTTGACTGATAGACAGTGCTCAGGGTAAGGGCCTAGGGAGGAAGGATTTGTAATAAACATAAGGATAGATTCTATTGATGGAGAATGCAAAGTACATGAGACCTCTCATAAGGAAGGGTTCTATTCACTAAGACAAAGTTCAGGATTAGGGCCTAGACAATGCTCAGGATTTGGGGGGATTCAGGAACGCTGGCTTCATAGAATAGCAAAAAGATCACCAGGTTGTTAGACAACATCCCCTCCAGCCTTCTGGGTGAAAAGTTGTCATTTCCTTCCCTTGAAGAAATTCTGGTCCCTCCAATGCTTTCTCTAAGCTGTGCCTCCTGCGTGTTTGGACAATTGTCCCCAACTGGCTGGTGCTGTTTGGCAATGTTTCAGAACCTTAAGGAACGGGAGCCGTTGTTGGAGGAAGTGGGTCACTGGGGGCAGGCTTGCAGACTTGAGAGCCTGGCCTTCCCTACAGTCTGCTCTCTGCTTCCTGATCACAAACACAGTGTGACTGGACATCTCCTCCACTCCTGCTGCCATGCCGGACTCTGCCCCTCAAACTGTGAGCTAACATAGCCCTTCTGGACATAAGTTGCTTCCTGTCCAGGATTTGATAACAGTAATGAGGAAAGGACTCAATACGGGCCACTTCTAAGGCACAGTTGACACCCAGCCAAGCTCCGAGAACATTCCTGACATATGAGAATGAACTGAATTGCTACTGTGTGATCCTCAAGAAATCCTGATATGGATTCTCTGGTTAGAAAAGTAGGCGTTTCCTCTTTATTGAAGAGGTCATGCTTCTGGGTGAAGGCCATGCATACAACTCCACTGAATATAGAAGGGGTTATTAGTGGATAACTTGGTAGAATGACGTAGAAGTTTTTGTAGAAGAGCAAATCTGAAAAACAAACCTGGAGTTTGGATAGAGATAGAGACTGGTGAGAAAGGACTAGAATAATCAGAATCACAATGAAGTTAGAGTTGGGTGATGCAAAAATAATATAGATTATAAAACAGAGAATGAAATAAAATAAACAGCACTTGTGGTATTTATAAAAACTGATCATGCAGCCAGAGAGATGGTACAGTGGGTAAGAGAGTGAACTGCTCTTGCAGAGGACCCAAGTGTGGTTCCTGAACTGCCTGTAATTCCAGCTCTAGGGAATCCAGTGCCCTCTTCTGGTCTCTGTGGATACCTGCACTCATGTGCACATACCCTTAAACAGATATACATATGCACAAAGATGGAATAAGATCTTTGAAACAAAACAAAATAAAACAAATCAGCTGACCATGTGAAGCAGCTCTCCTAACTTGTGAACATTGTCGGTTCACTCACATACACTTATCCGATCAGACACAAAGGCACAACTTCCAAGTAAAAAACTGTCTTTCCCTGCCTTCATTTCACTCCCAAGATGAAATGCCTTCATTTCACTCCCAAGATGAAAATACTATTAACAGATTTGAATTATATTACTAATGCACCCAAAGGTGTGCATGTCTTGGGGGAAAGAGGCAATTTGATGTATTGATGGTGCATTGGTTAAGAATGCCAGCTCTGATAAATCATGGTTTCAAATCCTGATTGGTGTGTCTTGAGTTGCATGACTTAACCTGTCTGGGCCTCACTTTCCTCATTTTTTCTATTTTATTTTTTGTGTGTATGAGGGTTTTGCCTGCATGTATGATTATGCACTGTGTGTATACCTGGTACCTGTGGAGGCAGGAAGAAACCACTGGATCCTTTGTAACTGGTGTTGCAGATAGTTGTGAGCAGCTATGTGGGTCCTCTTTAAGAACAGCAGGTTCTTTTAACCACTGAACCACCTCTTCAGCCCCAGGTTCCTCATCTTTAAGATAGATTCACTAATAGTACTTATAAGAATCAAGTCAGGAAATATCTATAAAACAGTTCATGAATATCATGAATGTTCAATAAGATCTCTCTCTCTCTCTCTCTCTCTCTCTCTCTCTCTCTCTCTCTGTGTGTGTGTGTGTGTGTGTGTGTGTGTGTGTGTGTGTGTGTGTGTGCACAAAAGGAAAATCTTAGATCTGTCCACTATTTTTTTTTTTTTGAGACAGTCTCTTACTGGCTTGAAATTCACACATTAGGCTAGGCCATCTTCCCAGAAAACCCCAGGGACCCACCGTCTCTGTCTGACCAGTTATGGAATTACAAGTATGCACCATCATTCTTGACTTCCTTTTTTAATGTGAGTTCAGGGGATTTCAAAGCAAACTCTACCAGCTGAGCTGTACTTCCAGCCCTCTCCATAAACATTTCTCTAGTGTACTGGACTGGAATCACCAAGACTAGAAACTCTTGGAACTAGTTTAGGTAATAAGAGGCCAGGCCAGAAGGACACAGCCTGTAGTCAAGTGTGGTAGTATTGCCTCTGCCGTCTCCTGCCATGCTCATAGTTTAGTTACTATCTGGCTGTTGTATTGATTTCTACCTCCCTTGCCTACTGGGTCCCGGTCTCTGCAACCTCACTTGTATGTGTTGCTGAGGGATCTGTCTACCTGCTGCCACTCCTGTGATCATACTGTGACAGTCCAACACTTGTACATCCTCTAAGTTTGACAGGGAGTGTCACCTCGTCCGTGAAACAAGGTTAGAATTTGGCAAGGATTGGTCCATCCTTTAGCTACATAGATAGAGTGCTTAATGCATACCATACTTCTGCGACACACCCATGACAATGTTTTGAGTTTTGCTTTTATTTCTTTCTCTCTTTTATGAGAAGGGGGAAGGGCCTCGTGTAGTTCAGGCTAGCCTCTAATTTACTATATAGCTAAGGATGAGTGTGGACTCCTGATCCTTCTGGAATTGGAGTTGTGTAGTACTAAGCCTGATTTTTACAGTGCTGGGAATCAAACCCAGGGTCTGCTGTGTGCTAGACAAGCACTCTAACAATGGAGCTACATCGCCATCCCATTAAGTTTTGTTTTTAAATCAGAAGAAGAAAAAAGGCACTTGATCTAGTAAAAATGATACTAATTTCCTATGAGTATAGTTGTAAATCATTTTTACTATTCGAATGGCTATTTCGATTTTTTTTTTTTTAATTTGTCATGGAAGTAAAGTGCCCAGGGACTGACTGAAGCAAAAGTGCAGCCTGGGGTTGCCTAGTTTACTATGACCCAGTTTACTATGAATTTCGATTTAGAACCTGGCTTCCTAAGGCAAACTTAGTCCCCTTTTCCCTGGATTAGGTAGCTGGGGCCCACAGAGACTGGACTAGCTTGAACACCATATGGCTGTTGTGATGGTTCATATTGATGGTCAACTTGACAGACTCTTGAATCACATAGGAGACACACTCCTGGGCATGTCTGTGACACTGCCCCATCTCATAGGTCCCTTTCCTTCTAGACATTTCTAGTCTGCACACCCCTGGCTTCTCCATTACTTTGTTGGGTCAGAGACAAGTAAAACTGACATGGGTGAGCAATTAACTCAAGGAAATCCACATTTACCTTCACGACCTATGAGGACTGAGGAACCTTCAAATTCCCTAAGCTACTATATTTCTTATATCAATCTTATTTTCCTGAACCAATATCCAAACTATACATAACCTTTGTACATTCTGCTCAGTAGTCATCCATATAAAAATATTGATTGATTTCCCTTATGTGATGGGGTTTTCCTTTTTCTTTTCTTTTTTCCTTTTTTTTTTTTTCAGATTTGAGGACAAGACAGACAACTTCTGCTTTTCAGGAACTTGCTTCCCATCTGCTTCCTGAGACTGACTTTATTTTTGTGTGTGTTTGTATGTGCTGATGTGTATATATGTGGGTGCCTGTGTGTGTGTGTGTGTGTGTGTCTTTGCACACGTGCACATGAGCTTTCTACCAAGTCCAGTCTCTTCTCTTTCTCCATGGGGGAGTGTTGGGATTACAGACCCATGAACTACTGCATCCAGCTGTTTATGAAAGTTTGAGGCTCACACTCTGGTCCTGAGACTGGATCATCAAGCATCTTTATTTGCTGAACCATCTTGCTGGCCCTATTTTGTGGTTACTAATGGTTCTAGGTGTGTGTGTGTGTGTGTGTGTGTGTGTGTGTGTGTGTGTAAAGTAAGAACCTCTCTTTCTGGTGCTTTTTGTTGTTAATTAAACAAACAAACAAACATAGATAGCTTCAGTGATGCAGTGTTTGACTTTACAGCATCGGGTATATTAGTTTGTCTGATGTTTAGGAAGCAAAGTTGACTGTTGAAAGCAGGGCCGTGGAGTTGACTGCCTGGGCTTTATTTGGCCTCTGCTTCAAGCTAGCTTAAAGCTGGCTTGTGCCTCCCTCTCTCTCAATCTGTAAAGTAAAGGTTGACGAGGAGCTGGCTCAGCCAGCAAAGCACTTGCCTGGCAGGCTCAAGGATCTGGGTTTGAGCCCCAGAATATTGGGTATGTAGCCCACGCAAGCTGTTATTACTGCCAATATTTATCACGGTGTCATTAGTACAACAGTAAGTCTAGCATGAACAGATTGGACAGCAGATAATGCTGTTTCTTGACTACAACCTAGGAAAAACCACTCCTATCAGAGAGAGCGAGCAAGCTCCCCAAGGCTGCAGCCTGGATCAGCTAGGGCATTTCCTAAAGGAAACAGCTTTGCTCCCCGGGCAAGTGTGCATGTGGAGGTCGGCTGAAGAGTTTATGCCTTGTGCATAATCCAACCTGCAGCCCTTCGTACTGTAACTCAGGGCGTGCAGCAAGCTAGCTCGCCTGCAAGCAGGTTCCTCCTCTTGGTGGTGATATCGTTTGTGCTCTAACAAATAAAGCTTGCTTGGAGATCCGAGTGAGGAGCTAGCCACTGGAGGCCAGGCAGTGGCAGTGCACACCTTTAATCCCAGCACTTGGGCGGAGGAAACAGGAAGTGATATGGCTGGGCAGACAGAGGAAGTGATAAGGAGGGTTGGAGACAAGAGCTCTGCCTCTTTTATTCTCAGGGTTCCTAGAGGTAAGAAGTCTTTCTAGTGACTGACTGCTCTGCTTTTCCGATCTTTCTGCTTTCACCCTGATATCTGACTCCGGGTTTTTATTAAGACCAGTTAGAATTCGAGCTCCACCTCTTTGCATGCATTGTTTTCTTCAGTGAGCGCAATTAACTTTCTACTTTACCAAAGCCCTTATTTATCAATGGCTGAATCTATGTAGCATTTTTTTTTTGGTATGTGCGGTGCATGTGTGTACGCATGCACATGTGTGTGGAGGCCAGAGGTGTCTTCCTCAGTTGCTCTCCACTTTATTTTTTGAGACAGTCTCTTACTTAGGTTGGAGCTCACTGATTGGCTAGACTAACTGGCGAGAGAGCCCCAGGGGTTCTCCTGGTTCCTCTGCCCTTAGTGTTGGAAGAACAGGGGCACACACACCGTACCTGATTTTTATGTGGGCGCTGGGCATCTGCACTCAAGTCCCCACACTTGTACAGAGAGCATGTAACTGAGGGAGCATCTCTCCGGCCCCCATGCAGCATATTGTATCTTAGCTTATATTCTTGAATCCACAAGGTGTAAACCATTGGCCATCATGGTTTGTTTCTTCTGAATTGGGCATGTCATATGTTTGATAAAAGTGATGTTATGTTACCTACTTACAGAGCATCCGAACCAGTAGATGGAAATGGCCCTAAACGACCAGCATCAGCAGGCAGAATTGCTCTGTGAGCCACGGTTCCCACATCCTGGGCTCTGGGGAACAGCAGAGTTCCTCTTTGTGCCATGTATGGCTTTTTTTTCTTCACCCCGTTGTGTGTGAGAGAGGGCGTGGTGGCAAAGTGACCTATAAATAGATAGTTCCTACTGTCATTTTTCATGGCAAGAATTTTTTTTTTGTTGGTTTTTCAAGATAGGGTTTCTCTGTAGTTTTGCGCCTTTCCTGGAACTCACTTTGTAGACCAGGCTGGCCTCGAACTCACAGAGATCGTCCTGCCTCTGCCTCCCAAGTGCTGGGATTAAAGGCGTGCGCCACCACCACCCGGCTCATGGCAAGAATTTTTTTAAGTGGGGTTTCTTATTTAAATAAGTTATGGGATGTAAATGCCACCTAACAAAAGACAGACTGAGTCTCATTCATTGCACACTCACAGTGAGTTAAATTCTGCATATGATGGAATAAAACAAGCTTATCAATGAACCAACCACCAGTCCGCCTTGATCTTCATTAACCTCCTCTTTCTGGTCCCCATCTCTCCCCCTCCCCCTCCTTCTGGTCAGTCTCCCTCCCCTCTGTCTTGTCCTCTCACGTCTTACAAACTGGAATAAACCAGGATGAAAGGGAAAGGCAGATACCCAGGTTTTCTGTTGCTGCGTGTGGGGTTGTGGGGAACAACACTCTTATCTCAAAGGGAACAAGAGTTTATTCTTTAGCCAAGTAAGAGTGACTGTTGTCCTGGAATAGATTCACGTTGCCCAAATTCCAGGTCCCATCGAGGTGACAGTTTAGCAATCTTTTTACAGCAACAGGATAAAGCAAGCCATAAATCAAAACATCCTTCGGATACAGTGATGGAAACATTAGGTAGGTGGGTTGCAGCCGCATGGAGAAATCTCGGCTGTAGGCCTCAGATGTGTCTGTTGGCATTCTTTGGGTTGGTGGAAGCTAGGGGAGTCTTGGCTATTCCAAAGGGTTTTACCTCATAGTTACAAAAGCCTTAGACCGGACACGGGCGGTCTAAGGAACTGCAGTTGAGGGGGCAAAAGGGTGCCAGGATAATTTGCTTCTGGCCCTGCAACATTCCAGCTCTCCATGGTCACTGAAATTTTACTCAACCACCTTGCAGAGTGTTTAACCCAGGTGTGGCTTCTCTTCTGGGAACTTCAATTCACTTGGCCTCTCTTGCTGAAGTAGCTGCCTACAGCCTTTAAATTCTCCACCTAGTGAGTCCCGAGGCTTTATGAAGTGAGCCTCTTGCCACACCTGGCATGTGGGAGTCTCCTCCCCTGCGGAGCTCTGCTGAGAGCTGCTGATGGTTGGGCCTCCTTCACAGGGGTTAATCATCCCACTGAGTTAAATCTTTATGTAGAGAGAATCCCAGAGCGAGAGTGAACTTCAATTTTTTATGAATCAAGCTTTTAGACACTGGAAAGAAACGATTAACCCTGCCCTCGCCTGAGTTCCCAACGCAAGATCCCGGCAGCTTGACAGAGAAGCCAAAGCGAAGAGTGAGCTTCCGTGACCTTGGGTCCTCCCCTCAGTGCCCCCTCCCAAGGGTGCTGACTGTTCTCGTGACCTTCGGAACAGCGGAGACTTCTCATCACAGCACCCTCAGGGGATCTGCTCCACAGAGAACTGTAGACAGCACCGAGGTGTGGGACATTTCCAGGGTTTCGTCACCATCCATCTCGTCTTGTCCTTGCAAGCTGTTAATTACAGGAGGGGACTGTCTGCTTGAGCTGTTCTTTCTCTGGTCCGCCTTGGCGGTGTGGGTGGGGGGCAGTGTGACATACACCTGATTCCCTGGAAACAGTCAGGTTCTGCAGATTCTATGGAAGGGTCTTGGTATTATCTTGTGTGTGTGTGTGTGTGCACATGTGTGTGAACATGTGTGTAAACATGCATGTGAGTCAGGTGACAGCCTCGGGTGTCATTCTTCAGGCACTGCCCACTCTTTTCTCTCATTGGTCTAGAAGTCATCAAGCAGTTTGGGCTGGCTGGCCAGGGATCTTCAGGGAATCCCTGTCTCTGCCTCTTTGGCTCTGGGATTACAGTGCACACCACTGGGCCTGGCTGTTTATGTGGGTCCTGGGGATAGAACTCGGATCCTTCTGCTTATTTGACAAGCACTTTATTGACTAAGTCATCTGTTCAGCTCCCCAATATAAACTTTGTTTGTTCTTATTTTGAGAGAGGCTCTCTATATAGCCCTGGCTGTTCTGAAGCGCTCTGTGTAGAGCAGGCTGGCCTTGAACTCACAGAGATCTGCCTGCTTCAGCCTCCCATGTGCTGGGATTAAAGGTATGCACCCTGCACCCCCCACAACCCTAATAATCTTTTTTGTTTGTTTGTGTGTTTTTCGAGACAGGGTTTCTCTGTGAAGTTTTGGTGCCTGTCCTGGATCTTGTTCTGTAGACCAGGCTGGCCTTGAACTCACAGAGATCCGCCTGGCTCTGCCTCCTGTGTGCTGGGATTAAATGCATGTGCCACCGCCATTCCACAACCCCAATAATCTTAAGTGAATAGAATTAGAATCACTCTTAGGGCATTCGAAACTTTGGAGGAATTTGTGTTTTTGTTTAGCTGAAGGGGCTGATTCCCACTAGTCTTGGTTCACCCTGTTCTGCTTCCAATCCAGCCCCCATGCCAGATCCTGCTGGTTCCCATGGAATTCTGCTGTGAGCACACAGGCCTCAGGCTGACAACACACCACATATCTTCTCCTCTAGAAGAGCTACACAGTGTGTTCCCAGCACCACAGAAACTACTAGAACCTCAGGATGTTAGATTACTTCGGAAGAGTATAGAAGAACAGTTTTAGGAGTATGGTGGTAGCAGTAAATTACTTACTGGGCCTAGAGTCACAGGCCCAGAGAGCTGGCTGCTTGGGAGGCTGAGGCAGGAGGATTGTGAGCAACCCGAGCAATTTAACAAGACCTCAAAATAAACAAAAAACAGCAACAAAAAGACAAAAACTGGGCCATCAAGCCGGGCGGTGGTGGCGCACGCCTTTAATCCCAGCACTCGGGAGGCAGAGCCAGGCGGATCTCTGTGAGTTCGAGGCCAGCCTGGACTACCAAGTGAGTTCCAGGAAAGGCGCAAAGCTACACAGAGAAACCCTGTCTCGAAAAACCAAAAAAAAAAAAAAAAAAAAAAAAAAAAAAAAAAGATGGCTCAGCAGATAAAGGTGCTTGTCTCACAAGCTTGGTGACCAAGTTCTGTCCCTGAAACCACACAAAGGGGGAGATCCAGCTACACAGAGTTGTCCTCAGACCTTGGCAGTGTGTGATGTGTACACACACACACACACACACACACACACACACACACACACACACACACACTTAAAAAAAAAAAAGCCAAAACTGAAACCAGAATCCAGGCTAGGTAGCTGGCTCAGCCTGTAAAGTGCCTGGCTTGTAAAGATCCCAGGTAACTCCCCAGAATCCGCATTTAAAAAAGGCTTGGAATCTCAGTGCTGGGGAGGCAGAGGTAAGCAGATCCACCCGGCTCGCTGGCTAACCAGTTTAGCCTATTTGGTGAGGTCCAGCGAGCGACCCTGTCTCAGACAAGGTAGATGGCGAATAAGGAATCGAACCCGAGGTTGTCCCCTGGCCTTTGCGTCCATGTGTGTCTGCACACCCATTAAAAAAGTAAAAGCAGAAACTACAAGTGACAATGTTTGTCCAATTCTCTTAGAAGATATATGGTACACGAACGTGTGTTTATAGCCACACTTCTCTCTGTAGAGATGTCTCCGTCTGTCTAAGTGACTGTCTCCCATATGTGCATCCCTGGATTCGAGGAAAACAGGCTGGGTGTTATGGGCTAACCGGGACATCTCGACATACGTGAGTGGTGGCATTTGACCAGCGAGTTGGAGCCTGAATGTCAGGCTGCCGCATCTGATCTTTACTTGGTAGACAACCTTTGTAAATGGAAGAGGGCTGTGACTACAGGCCTGACTCGAGGCAGATTTGTCTGGAAGCATTAGATGAGAATGGGAGGAAACTGGCCCAGAAGAGCGTGGTGCGGAACAGTGACGATAGTCCAGGGGTCTCACGACAGTGTCCAGAGACAGGGGTCAGGTAGGCTGGGTGCTCAGAGAGTGGGAGGGAGGGAGGTGTGCAGGAGGTGGGCAGTGAAATCACAGTGCTAGGGACGGCAGGTGCCCACTGACCACCCCTGTGTCCTTGAATGGAGTTAGGTAACCTGTCCTGTCTCTAGTGGGTCTGAAGCAGGAAGCCCAACCTTAACAGGACTTCACAGGACTAGATGAGGATAGCTCAGCAACAGCTCTTAGCAGGAAACAGGAACAGCAGTGGGGCCTGAGTCTGGAGCACAGGAGGAAGTCCGGAGATGATGGAAGTTTGAAGTCTAAGCATTGCTGACTGGGAATAAGTCTAGCCTGAGAGTCCCTGTCCAAGAGCTGTTACCATTAGAACCATGGCTGTGGGAGTCTACATCTCGGCCAGTTTCCCTCTGCTCCCCCCCGCACCCACCCATGCTGGATTAGAAGCATGCCTCACCAGGTCTTACTTTTAAGTGGGGTTGGGAGATCGAAAGGGGGTCCCCCAGCTTACTAGGCAAGCATTTGCCCAACTGAGCTGTTACTTCGGCTCTCTGACACACTTTTCTTTTGGAGTTGTAAGAGAATGGCTTCTTCTTCTTTTTTTTTTTTTTTTTTTTTTTGGTTTTTTCGAGACAGGGGTTCTCTGTGTAGCTTTGCGCCTTTCCTGGAACTCACTTGGTAGCCCAGGCTGGCCTCGAACTCACAGAGATCCGCCTGGCTCTGCCTCCCGAGTGCTGGGATTAAAGGCGTGCGCCACCACCGCCCGGCGAGAATGGCTTCTTAATTTCATTAACAACACAAAGCTTTCCAAGCCAGTGGCCTGGCTGACTGTCTAGATTCTTCTCAGAGCAGTATGTAAGATAAGTGGTTTTATTTTCAGGGGTGGGGGTGGGGGTACTAACAGACTTCATATTCAGCCAGTGGATTCTCTTGGTTCTAGAAATGGGAATTCCAGGCCCAGAAGATAACAACTTTGGCTTTACAGGGCTTTTTATGGCAATAGGTAAGGGTGGGGGTTGGGGGGAGGGAGGATCTAACCAAGGTCAACAGGGCTCACACTGAGGCTCCTGTCACATTTCCCTTCTGTTTGGTGTTTTACTGGGAGATTATCACTGACTGGGCAGTTTCTCATGCCCTGTGAAGTTGCTTTCCTCCTAAAAGTAAATCCAGTGCAAGCACTCTGTGGTAGTTGGGTCTGAAGTGTGTCCTCTCATGCTAGTTATCTGAATGTCTCTCCATCAGCACCCAGGAGGGTGTCTCCAGAGCCTTCCAGGTTTCTGCCATCACGGGCTAAACTGAATTGCTACCCAAGAAAGACATTTCTTCAGCCAGGATCCCTGGGGGTTAGCATTTAATTCTCTGGTTAACAAACAGTTTTCTTATTTAGCTTCACACAGGGTTCCTTGATCGCATCTGTGATTTCACCAGATGTCTGGTCTCTCCTGCGTCTTCACTGCCTTTGGTATAGCTGATCCACCTGCCCATGTGCACAGCCAGGCATGCAGATGGTATTTTCAACCCGGCCTCCCAGATGGGGGTGATAACTTTGATTCAAAGTCAAGGATAGACCTTTTCAAAGTCTCCCCCCCCCCCCACCAACCCCCCCTCCCCCCGCCCACACCTCCTTTAGGCTTTTAAAGCCCATGGCTTCTCAGGATCAACAGACTTATCTGAAGTTGATGATGGATGGACCTGTATTAGATTACCACCTGCTTCTCCTCATGTCTTCCCCCAGCAGAGGAATGCCATTCAACCTGCTGTGTCTAGAGTGGGAAGCATCCTGGGAGCCAGCCTTTGGGATATTCCTGGTAGACTAAAACCCCAGCTTCTCAAGCTGCAGGTTGTGATCTCATGTGGAGTCAGGAACTGTGTGTGTGTGTGTGTCACAAGATATTTGGCCACTGTGAAAGGTTTCTGAACATGCAGCAACCACAAAAGAGAATTTGAAATCAAAGGTGTCACAAATCGCAGGTGTTTCTGGCAGTGCTCCTCATGTTGTAGTGTGTGACCTCACTGCAGCCTTGGTTCTGAACACAGAGCTCAAGCACTTGGCATGGTGTATGTCATCCAGCCAGTAGACGTCAGAGAACACTGCCTGAGACACCTCCGCCCAGGTTCAAGACCGTTGTCTACTGTGAATCCGTGCATTCGCTGTGCACACAAGGTCTTCTGCTCCTGTGGAAACAGTGCTTTTACAGTAGATAGAGACTCCACTATTCTCCTCTCACTCATCAGCACATGCACATCAGACTGGTCTGACCTTGCACTGTATTGTTAAAATGTTTGATTGTAAAAATTGCCGTTTGAGTTGCTTGAGTTTCATAAAAATGTGAAATGAGTTTTGTCTTGTAATTAGGACAGAATTTCTAACAATTTCAGAAATGGCCCTAAACATGCTTCCGCTCTTTTGTGCTACAGATCTATGTACATGGAATTCTCATCACTGACAAAGATAAGATCAAAATATCGATTACTTCTGAAACACATATAAGATGCTCTACATCCTACAGTGTCAAAGAGTCAGTCAGGGCTTAATTTTTTTTTTTCAAGACAAGGTTTCTCTATGTATCCCTGGCTGTCCTGGAACTCGCTTTGTAGACCAGGATGGCCTTGAACTTGGAGATTTACCTGCCTCTGCCTCCCGAGTGCTGGGATTAAAAATTAAAGGCATGCGCCACCATGTCTGGCCCAGGGCTTAATTCTTCAAGTAAAAATAAGCAAGCACATCTATCTCCTTAGGATGCAAGTTTTCTCTCATCTTTGATAAATAGTAAGATTGTATGTATACCAAAGAGTTATTTTAAAATATATATTTCTTCTTGCCTGATTATCAGTGGGTATTTGACTTGTATGCCTATTTTGTATCTCTGTGTATTTGGGTCACATAAAAATGTCTTGGGTCTAAAGGGGTCACCAGTGGAAAATAAGAAACCCTGGCCTAAAGTCCTGAATATATAGAATGTTTGACTTGGAAAGGTTTTCTGTAATGTTTGTGTTCCTCATTATACCCTGCTACCTAACAGCTAACCCTTGTGCTACAGCCATATTGGAGACCCTGGACTCTGCCTACACTTCTGCTTTAGGCTGATTGTGTTGTCCCAAATCCACACACTGAAGTCCTAACCCCCAGCCCTTTACACTTTTATTAGGAAGTAAGGTTATTGTGGATGTAATTACTTAAGAGGAGGTGATGCTCCAGTAGGGTGACCCTTAATCTACTGTAACTACCGTCCTTTAAGAATGTGCATGCAGACATGCTCAGTGTAAAGGCAGAGGTCACAGTGATACAGTAGGAGCTGGTCATCCACCCACTGAAAGCTGTGGCCTGTGGAAGGAACCAACTCTTGAGGTATTATCATGATTAGATTTATCAATAGCATCCTTCTAGCCTCTGAGATAGTCCATTTCTATTGGTTAAATCACCTCTTTAGTGATACTTTATCACAGTTGCTCTAGGCTATTACTGTGAATTTAGCCTGAGCTTGTGGAATTCTCTAAGGAAAAGGACAGAGCCCTGCAAATAGTCCTGTCTCCAGCAAGTACCATCTGAAAGATTTCCACGGTGTTTATGTACTAATTCAGCTGTGAAGTTTATACAGTTGAATGCAAAGTTTGAAGCCATGTTTGGAGGGCCCAGAGCCTTGACTGCTCTTTGTTACAACTTCACTGAGCATACTTTGGAAGGATTAAAGCTGGGCAAATGAGATGGTTCAGGAGATAAAGACACTTGCCACCAGGCCTGACCACCTGAGTTCAGAAATGACTCCTACAAGATGTCCTGTGATTGTTACACTTGTACTGTTGCATGTGTGACCACATACATGTCCATACAAACAAAATAAACAAATAAGATGCCAAAAGCTTCGTCTACGTACTAGACCTTTCCTTGAGATGATCATTTGTGATAAAGACTTTGAAAACGTTGATTTATTTCATAACCGGTCAAAGTACATAGAATGAGATGCATAGCTACAAATGTAACTTCTATCTCACACACACACACACACACACACACACACACACACACACACACACACACGTATTCACAAGGCTCAGTGATCATTGTGGAAGAGAGGACAGAAAGATTGTAAGAGCCAGGGGTTGGGAAGTTCTGGAGATATACACCCACGTGTACATGGGCAGTACAAATTGGACTGTTAAAAAAAAAAAAGAGGACATCATGTTGGGAGAGGGTGAGTGAATCTGGGAGAAGTTGAAGGAGTAGGGGATGGTTTTGATTAAAATCATTGTATGAAATTATTCAAGAATTAATTAAAGTATGTTTGTAATGTTAGTTCCTTTTCAAACATTTATTAAATATAAACTATCTCTTTTGGTATGTTTTATTAATGACTTCCTTCCTTTCTTTCTTTTCTTCTCCCTCCTTCGATCCTTCCCTCCCTCCCTCTCCTTCCTCCTTCTCCTCTTCTTTTTATTTATTTATTTTTTTTTGGTTTTTCGAGACAGGGTTTCTCTGTGTAGCTTTGCACCTTTCCTGGAACTCACTTTGTAGACCAGGCTGGCCTCGAACTCACAAAGATCTGCCTGCCTCTGCCTCCCGAGTGCTGGGATTAAAGGTGTGCACCACCACTGCCCAGCCTCTCCTCTTCTTTAGACAGAGCGTTGCTACAACCCCCTGGTTGGCCTGATATCCATATGTAGCTCAGGTGATTCTTGAGCTTGAGGCAATCCTCCTAGTACTCAGACTCCCTCGTGCTAGGACTATAAGCATGAACTATTCCTAGCTTAATTGAACATCTTGATTTTGTATTGTGTTTGTAAGAAATATTAATAATAGTAAGAGCAAACAAAAATCTCTGAATATTTTATCTGTTATGAACATTTTTCTAGTTTTTTTTAACTTTTATTGATTCTTTGTGGATTTCACATCATACATCATTCTGATCCTATTTTCTCCCCATCCCCTTGCATCCACCTTGTGTCCTTGCAACCACCCACCACCACCACCGCCACCACCACCACCACTGAACATCTTCTAGGTGTTTTTAATGCACTGGCTCCTTTGAGTCTAGAGCTGTGGTTCTCAACCTGTGGGTTGCAACCCCTTTGTGGGTCAAACTACCCTTTCTTGTCGGGGGGGGGGTCCCTTAAGACCATCAGAAAACAAAGATATTTACATTACAATTCACATCAGTAGCAAAATCACAGTCACGTAGTAGCAATGAAAATAATGTTATGGTTGGAGTCTCCACAATACAAGGGACCGTATTAAAGGGTCGCAGAGTTAGGGAGGTTGAGAACCACTGTTCTAGAGACTGCAAGAGCAGATGGAGGAACAGGAAGATGAAGGAACTTGCCTGGAGGTTTACAAAATGATTCGATATGCAGTTGTCACATGATGGTCCATTAGATTAAGAGTGTGTGATTACTATCTCTTTCTACTCCTGTTTATAAGAGAATAGGAATTTAATGGGAAACTCCAATCAATACCCCTACACATAATGTGGTTATAATACAAATAAAATGTCTGCTAAGGAGCTAGCAGTTTGGGGGTTTGCCTGTCTCTCAAGTTCTAGTTAGAGAGGATGCAAATGTCCATGTAGTGTCTGTTTCTGGGGCAGTTGGCAGGTCCAGACCTTGTACTACCAGCTCGGTCACTCACTCCCCCCCGCCCTGTGTGTGTGTGTGTGTGTGTGTGTGTGTGTGTGTGTGTACATGCTGCCACAGCACGCATGCAGAGGTCAGAGGACAATGTTAGGTGCTGGTCCTTGTCTTCCCCCTTGTTTGGGACAGGGTCTCTTTGTTAGTCACCGCTGAGTACTCTGGGATAATTGGCCTTCGAGCTTCTGGGGAGTCTTCTGTCTCTGCCTTCCATCTACTAGAGAAGGAATACTGGATTTTGAATGGTCATATTCTGATAATCTTTAAACTTTAGCACCCGTGGTCAAGGATGATCAAGACAATGGAAGTATCTGTCTTAACCCATGTCTAACTTGCTACCTGGCTAGACTTGGGGGTGACCAAATGTTGGGAGTCTGGACCCACAGTCAATAACTGTACTCGAAGTATAATAGCCTGATGTTGCTTCCTGTCCACTCTTTGCCCCCTGGCTCTCTGCAATGTGACAAGCCACTACACTCTCTACTGCTGTATTCCCTTAGTCTGTGAATCCGTTAGGCAAAATAAATCCCTTCTTCCTTAAGTTCCTGTGTGTGAGTGTACCTGTGTGTGTAAGCCAGAAGTCAATGTCTGGTGTCTCCCTCTATTGCTCTCCACCTCATTTTTTTTAAAGGCAGATCCCCTCACTGATTTTTTTTCTAGACTAGCTGGCCAGCAAGCCCCAGGGATTCTCCTGTCCCCACTTCCATAGAGGTGGGACTTCCGGTGCACATCACTGGCTCATGTTTACGTGAGCCAACTCAGGTCTTCTTAGTTTCATAGCAACCACATTACCAACACACCATCACCCCGGCACTTAGGTTGCTTTTGTCAGGGATTTTGCTACAGATGAGAGAAAAATCACTAACATGGTGGTTCTGGGAACTTCACCTTCCAAATAAATCTTGCAGACGTTATCTTCCTGAAACCTGAGGGCCTTCTGCATGTGGTACTCAAAGACTTGGCAGTAGAGGCTCCTACAAACCGTTCGTTCTGTGTCCTGGCCCGGCGCTTTCTTGACAGCATGATGGACTTAAGAGTTTTCATCTCAAGGGTCTGTACTGCTCTTCGGTTCCATTCCCGGCCACCACGGAGAGCATTTCCTTTGAGGGATGGAGAGATAACTCAGCCAAGTGCTGACTGCTTGAGCATGAGGTCCTGAGTTTGGAGCCCCAGAATCCACACAAAGAGCCAGATGTGGTGGCACATGTCTGTGATTCCAAAACTTCCGAGCCGGGACTTGTCAGTTAGCCGGTCTAGCTGAATCCGTGAGCTCCAGGTTGGGTAAGGGACTCTATCCCCCCAAAAGAAGATGGAGGGCCAGTGAGATGCCTCAGTAGACACACTTGCTGCCAAGCTTGATGACCTGAGTTCAATCCCTGGGACCCACGTGGTGGAAGAGAGAACTGACTCCCTCAGACTATCCTCTGACCTCCACAGGTATATCACGGAGCACATGCCCTACCCCAAATAAATAAATGTAATTAGAAAAATAAAGTAAGTAATGGAGAGAATGATTAAGGAAGACACTTGATTGAAGTTCCAGTTTCCATACGCACATACATGCATACATGTATGAACACACACATACATCACACATGTTAGGGTTTCCTTATGTCAGTTGGGGCTTGCTCTGTCACTGAGGCTTGTTTTTTTTTTTTTTTTTTTTTTTGGTTTTTCGAGACAGGGTTTCTCTGTGTAGCTTTGCGCCTTTCCTGGATCTCACTTAGTAGCCCAGGCTGGCCTCGAACTCACAGAGATCCGCCTGGCTCTGCCTCCTGAGTGCTGGGATTAAAGACGTGAGCCACCACCGCCCAGCCTGAGGCTTGTTTTTACACCTCATCCATCCAACTCCTTCTGTGTGCCACGTGCTCTGGGTCCTGAGGTCAGAACGGCGAAGGAGACAGAAATCCTCGCTCCCAGGGAGCTTGAGAGAAAGAAGGTCCATGTTTGGTGGGAGGGACATGATGGAGAAAAGGAGCTGGAGAGAATGGAGCCAGCCCCACAGTTCTCAACCTTCAGTTACACATTCAACGGTGAGCTGACAGAAGATCCCAGAGAGAAAGCGAGTGTGCTGGGGAGGACAGAGGACTTACATACAGAGATGTGGACAGAGATCGACCAGGCCGGGCAGACCAGTGTCTGTTGCAGGGAGAGAGGGGAGGGAGGTGACTGAGTGTCTGAGCAGAGGCTACTGAAAGCGTGTAAATTATTTTTAAATATTAACTTTTTCATTTTCAATTATATGTATGTTTGTCTGTATTTATGTGGGCATGTGTATGTGAGGACAGTGTCTCCAGTGGCCGGAAGAGAGTGGCAGGTCCCTTAGAGCTGGAATGACAGGTGACTCTGAGCTGTTGGACACCGCTGATAGGCACTGTATTCAGGTTCTCTGCCGGGTAGTTAGTGCACGCTCTTAAATGTCGAGCCATCCCCCAAACCACCAGCTTTTAAATCCCGCACCAAAAGGAGCGATACAGATGTAGTAAGTCCTTCTTCCCAGAATTCCATAGGCTTCACTTCTGGTCCTTGAGTTCTCTCTCTGTCTCTGTCTCTGTCTCTGTCTGTGTGTGTGTGTGTGTGTGTGTGTGTGTGTGTGTGTGTGTGTGTGTGTTTCGAATGCAAAAGTGTGTGCTGGCACACAGGCTGGTTTAGGTGCACATGGAGGCTAGAGTTGACTTCCGGATAGCTTCCTAATAGCTCCTTCACCTTGTTTTTTTGAGACAGCATCTTTCCTTAAACCGAGAACTTGACATTTCAGCTAGACTGCCTGGTGAGCCCATTTCTTATCCCCAGCATTGGGGTGATGGGCACACACCCATGCTTTGCTTTTTAGATGCATTCTGGAGATCTAAAGTCAGGCCTTAGATGTACAGGCACCCATGCTTGTGCAGCGAGGATTTCATCTCTTCAGCTCCCTGTCTTTATTTTTGAGACAGGGTCTCTCACTATCTTGGAACTCTCCAAATAGGGTAGGCTGGCTGACTAGCGAGCCCCAGGGCCCCACCTGTCTCCTCCTCCTCAATTCTGTCATTACAAGCGCACACCATCACACGGGGGCTTTTTCACACGGATGCTAGGGATAGAATTCAGGTCTTCACTCACTCTCTCAAGGCAAGCGTTTTACTAAAGGAGCCATCTCCCCAGCTCTTGGGTTCTGTCTTGATTACAACTCCAGTGGTCTTCCCCTTGAATTCTGCGTGGTTTCCGTCCGATGTCTGTTTTTTTTTTTTTTTTTTTTTTTTTGGTTTTTCGAGACAGGGTTTCTCTGTGTAGCTTTGCGCCTTTCCTGGGACTCACTTGGTAGCCCAGGCTGGCCTCGAACTCACAGAGATCCGCCTGGCTCTGCCTCCCGAGTGCTGGGATTAAAAGCGTGCGCCACCACCGCCCGGCTCCGATGTCTGTTTTAATTGTGTTTTCTCACAAACTGTAGGACCTTCTTGTCTTTGTTGCTTTCTCAGAGTTATGTCATCTAAATGACAGATGGGAGGGTCTGTCATGTGACGATGAGATCTGTTTAGTGCACACTGGCCTGCCAGCAAGCGCTCACTGTGGCCTCAGAATGTGTTCCCCTATCAACCCTTTATTAAATGGTGAGCCTGTCCCTACAGACTGTCACTCCAATTGTATGGTTGAGAAACTCATATTGGAGCTGAGTAGCTCAGAGGAGGACACTTACCTACCATGCTCGGGCTCTGGATCCTAACCCCAAGTACCACCAAGAGCTAGAGAAATAAAAAGGCCACAGGGAAAATAAAACACGGCATGAAGATATTAAGTAAATCCCCCAGTTTACTCAGCTCATCAGATGGCCTGAGAATGCAAACCTGGTTAGCTGGGATCTAAACTTGGTGCTGTAGGTAACTGTTATGCCCAAAGAGGCATCTCTAGACCGGGGCTGTTCTCAACCTGTGGGTCACGATGGGGGAGGGGGGAGTTAAACGAAGTTTTCACAGGGGCTGCCTAAGACCATCAGAAAACACAGATATTTACATTATGATTCATAACAGTAGCAAAATTACAGTTGTGAAGTAGCAATGAAATGATTTTATGTTTGGGGCGGGGGTCACCACAACCTGAGGGACCGTATTGAAGGGCTGCAGCATTAGGAAGGTTGAGAGCTCCTGTCATCGATGAAGACTAACTTTTTCTTCTTTCTGTTAGGGGCAGAGAGCTTAGCATGGCTAATGGGCTGCACGCAAACCAGGATCCACAGAGCAGCTTAGGCAGGGGTTTCTGATCAGGTGGGATGGATCTTCTCACTTGCGTTTGCAAACCCTGCCCCCCCCCCCGCCCCCCATCCTCTGCCCTCCCTCAGCCGGAATTCACGCTCCAGTGGGGTGAAAAAAGCAAAACAAAACAAAAAACCGGAGAAAGTATCTCCTAAGGTTCTAAGCAAGTTTACACTTTTCCGTTGGACGGTGTTCAGCTCTGGTTTCAGCTGCCGGCCACAGGCTGCAGGTGGGATGTACTTGCTTCCTGTCCCCTCCCCTTCTGAAACAGCTGTACCCAGGAGGCAGTTCCTTGACGTCTCCTGTCCTCTCCCCTTTCCTCCCTCCTCACTCAACCCCTCCTCCTTCTCTTCTCATCCCTTGAATGGTTCTGGTTGCTGTAGTTCTAAGAATGTCTACCCATGCTTATGGCACCACAGACTCCCCTCAGCCAGTAGGAAGGACAGTGTTCTATTTCTAGGCAGCTGCGTTTGGACTGGTTGACTCTTTAAATGGAGGAGTGGCCCAAAGGCAGGAGAGAAACTGGAAACCGGGGAGTTGCTTTTGGGGTTCTACTGTTTCATGTGAAGTTCTGTTCTTTAGCGTCCACTGGCTAACATGGAATAGTGTGCACGTTACGTACATGTGTGTTCACATGCAGAGGGGGTGGGAGAACTCAAGGTACGGATATGCTCTCCTCAGAGGGAGCTCACCTGGCTCCCAAAGCTGTCACCTCATCAACTTCATCAAAACCCTCCGCCCTCAGGGTGGGGAGATGGCTCAGTGGGCAGTGTTGGCCATGCAAGCCTGTGGACCTGTTTGGTCCCCAAAGCCCATGTGAAGTCAGGGGTGGTGGCACATGTCTGTAATCCCAGGACTCCTACACCGAGATGGGCAGCAGGGACAGGAGAGTCCCCAGAAGCTGGGAGGCCAGGCAGCCTGGAGTTAGTGTCAACAAGGGGTCCTGTCTCTAACAAGGTGGAAGGCAAAGGCTGGCACCTGAGCTTGTCCTCTGACCTCCACATGTGGTCTATGGCAGCACCTCTCTCTCTCTCTCTCTCTCTCTCTCTCTCTCTCTCTCTCTCTCTCTCTCTCTCTCTCTCTCATACATTCACGCACGCATGCACGCACGCACACACACACGCATGCATGGTGCATGGAGCAGGTAGAGATATTTAGAAAGTGGCAGACCCAGCTCTGAGGTGACGATGAGCCCTGGCAATTCAGTTTCTCTCACCACAGTGAGGTGAGGAATTTCAGATAGCTTCTGAAGAGGCGGACATGGGAAGGCTTTGCAAGGAGACACTTAGGAAAAAGGTGTGAAAACTCTGTAGTGCTCGACTTCTCGGTAATTAAAAAATAGTAATTGGGTTTCAGGAGGAGAGCTACTTGAGTTGTGTCTCTGTTCTTGTTACAAACAGCTACTTTTGCAGACAGCAGCTCAGTTTAAAAATTTAAAATACAGAAAAGAAGAAGAAGAAGAAGAAGAAGAAGAAGAAGAAGAGGAGGAGGAGGAGGAGGAGGAGGAGGAGGAGGAGGAGGAGGAGGAGAAGAAGAAGAAGAAGAAGAAGAAGAAGAAGAAGAAGAAGAAGAAGAAGAAGAAGAAGAAGAAAAGAAGAAGGAGGAGGAGGAGGAGGAGGAGGAAGAGGAGAAGAAGAAGAAGAAGAAGAAGAAGAAGAAGAAGAAGAAGAAGAAGAAGAAGAAGAAGAAGAAGAAGAAGAAAAGAAGAAGAAGAAGAAGGCAGGAAAGGCAAGGGTCAGCTTGAGGTGGCCAAGTAGCTATTGGGCTGTGATGAGTCCGGCTACTCGTGGCCTTCCTGCCTCGCACTGCCTCCCTGCACCAGCACTGGCGACTGCTCCTGTTTGCAGCTTCATTTCAGGAGCTTGCAACTGGATAACCGGATGCCACCCCAGACACTGTCTCTGGACACCCTCTGCTTGGCCAAGGCTGGTCTGAACCGGAAGTATACCCTCACCTCACCCCATTTTGACCTACAAATATGTTAGTCTTGGGTCTAATTAAGCATTGATTAATTATTTCTTCCTCTTCCCTCCTCTCCTCTCTCTCTCTCTCTCTCTCTCTCTAGACAAGACCTCAGATAGGGGAGGTTAACCTTGGTACCTATCAGTGGATCACCTTGAATTTCTGGTCCTCCAGCCTCTGCCTCCCAAGTGCTGGGATTACAGATTTATATCACCGCATTCGGTTTAGGAGATGCTGGGATGAGAACCAGGGCTTTCTGCATTTTTCCCAAGCTCTCCACCGACTGAGCTACATCCTTATCCCCCACCACATTCATTTCTTGTTATCTTAAAAACATTCACCACACAGTAAGTGAGTGAATGGATTTTTTGTCACACATACAGAAATGCATATTTTGGTGACAAACACCTTTACAAGGATTTTATTGCATGCTTCTCTTGCCAAGAGACTCTTCATAGTACCCCAAGAGATGTTCCATCAACATGCTTAATAAGGCCTGACACTTGAGTTTTTATTCTTCAACAGTTTTGTAACCCTGCTCATTAAAGCCTGGTGTAGGGTGTTATGTCTCTTCAGTTGTGTGTGACTGTGACTCATGGGGCTGAGATGACCTAATTAATTTTCAGCCTCCAATGAATTCAAACTCTTCACCTTTGTTTCCTTCACTGCCAAAGTCACTGAGGTGAGAGACAGCACGCATTCAATGTGCCACAAAGCACATCTTCTCAGTTGAAGAAAACTCCTCCCTAAGGCACTGAGGCAGCACCATTAATATGGAAAACACCAGGCACAACTCAAGCAGTGCTAACACTCAGCTGTGATGACTCTTTTCCTATGTAAAGGGGCAGGTCACTGGCCTGGAACTCTCTTAAGTAGGCTAGGCTGGTCTAGGATAGCTCCAGGGAACTCTGAGATTATGATGCCAGGGATCCTTCCAGATTATAATGTTCACCACAGTCACTGTTTTTTTTAATTATTATTATTATTTTTTAGATTTATTTATTTATTATGTATACAGTGTCCTTGCATGCCGGATGAGGGCGCCAGATCTCATTACAGATGGTTGTGAGCCACCATGTGGTTGCTGGGAATTGAACTCAGGACCTCTGGAAGAGCAGTCAGTGTTCTTAACCACTGAGCCATCTCTCCAGCCCCCCCCCCCCCCCCTCCACAGTCACTGTTTTAGAGGGAGTTCTGCAAGCACTTCATTGACCGAGCCTTTTCCTCAGGCCGAGAACCATCTAAGTACCGGAGATGGCCAAGTGTCCTGCTTTGACCGTTGGTCTGCGGTGAAGTTATTTGTAATGTTTCTTACCCTCTTGCTTTTGTAAGTCTGCATTTCTCAGTTTAGTGTCAAATGGGCTCTTTCAGGCTGTGTTAAGCAAGAAAACCTCATACTATAAATGAATTATTTCCGAGATGACTGCTATTTTGCATATATTCCTTTGGATTTTCAGTTAGTATTTAGTTAGCTTCAACAAGCTCAGGTCTGTAATCCCGGCACCCGGTAGATAGAGACAGAAAGATCAGAAGTTCAAGGTTGTCCTCTGTCACATAGTGAGTTCAAGGCCTGTCTGGGCTACCAGAGACCCTGCCTCACCAACAAGCGCCGGGTACACCAGCGGTGGAGGTTTGTTTCCCTGTGGTAGAGGAGGTGAGGA
The DNA here is from genome assembly GCF_007827085.1 of Peromyscus californicus insignis. Taxonomy (NCBI): domain Eukaryota; kingdom Metazoa; phylum Chordata; class Mammalia; order Rodentia; family Cricetidae; genus Peromyscus; species Peromyscus californicus. The sequence continues at coordinate 14,406,021 of NW_026294436.1, read as the reverse complement.
CGGGGTATAAGTTAGGTTGTCGGCGCACAGACCATCTTCTCCACCCTCCCTCTATAAGAAAGAACACGGTGAAGCTCCACTTGGCTGAGCTGTACTGAAATGGTTTTCTGTGTATGTGCATGCATGGCTGCACGCCCGCCCATACACCCATCATTTATCCAATTAGGCCCTTGGCATTTTACACGGGTCGAGGCCGGGTGTCAGGTCCCCGTGACAGGCTAGGAAGAGAGTCATCACAGCTGAGTGTTAGCACTCCTTGAGTTGTGCCTGGTGTTTTCCATATTAACAGTGCCTCGGTGCCTTGGGGAGGTGTTGTCCAATGCCTATTGCGATCTGTGATCAAATTAATCTCTTCCAAATGGCTGCACACCACATCATATACACACAAAGCATAATCACGATGGTGGGGCTTTACTGTTGACAGTGAGCTGGGGCTATAACGGGCTAAAGGGGAATGGACCCCGCACATTCCCGCTCTGGATCTAGAAGCTTGACAGCAGGGTAGTGAGGCCCTTAGCATAAGCAAAATGTTCCTTTGCTCCCTGGGTGGGAGATTTGGTGAAAGCAATTCTTTTTGTTTTTGTTTGGTTTTGACTGAAATAGGATCCCATATCACAGCACAAGCCTGCAGATCCTAGCCCAGGCTGGCCTCCAACTTGCTAGGTAGACAAACTTCTAGTTGTAAAGTTCAGAGCCCAGATGGCTACTCAGACCACACTGACTGAGGTAGTAGCTCTCCCCCCTCACAGGTGATGACAGGGACCCTGTGAGATGTTACCAGTCCCTCTCTAACAGATGTCCAGGTACCAGGTTTCCTCACCCTGGGTCATAAGTTCCTGCCCCCCATCCATCCCCTTCCCTGCTCCTACTGGGAAACCGGAGAGTCCAGCTTTATGCTGTGAAACTTCCTCCATCTTCAGAGAGCTGTGAGAGGACTCCCCCCCCCCCCCACACACACACACACTTCTGCTACACGGGCCCTGATTGTTCTCTTCAGTGCTCCTGCCATGGTGTCTGTCTCTGGCACTGGTTTCCTGAACTTTCCTCAGAGCCTCAACTATGTGTTGTCTATCTGTCTGTCTGTTCACAGCATTACTAGCTTTTCGAATGAACTCCATACCCTCAACAACCCATCTTAGCGTCCCTCTTGAACAGCCCTGGTCCCGAAACCCCTCCCTGACCTTTCTGCTTCTGCTTCCTGAGGGCTGGGATTACAGTTTGCTGTATGGCACCACTCCCCATTTATACAGAGCTTGGGCTGTAACTCAGGGCTGCATTCCAACTCTGCCCTTTCTGTTTGGATTTGAAAATACTTTCAGATGCATTAGCTATTGAGAAGGTGTGACCCCTGCTGGACTAAAACCCTTAGCTTTGTCAGCCTGGAGTCCAGGAGGGGCCAGGCCATTAGCTACCTCTCCTGCTGGCTCCTTTTTGTGTGGAAGACCTTTGTCTCCTAAAACGAAAACCTTGGCCTTAGCGAGGCATTCTGTTTGCGGGTAAGGAGTCCTGCCGGGCTGTTTGCAAAAGGTTCCGATTCCTACAGCCACTTCTTGGTGACTCTTTTATGTTGGAGCTTATTTTGTAAGCTAAAATTAGGCCTATGGGAGACGTGAGATGAAGCCCTTATATTCCGGGCCCTGCTTTCTCCCAAAGGTGGCTACAGCAGGCTCTGCTGGGTGTGTCTACTTTCCTGATTTAGGGTTTAGTGAGAAATACCGCAGTAAAGGTTTTTCTGATGACTATAACCACTTTGTAGAATTTCCTGGTCAGGTCACAATCGAGGGCTCATTTTTAGCATCTTTTTCCTTAAAATCTCCATCAGTATTCAAAATTCTCATGTCCCCTCTAGTCTGCCATGCTCCCTGGGCCCACCCACTAGCTGACTAGTGATATCCCTTTTCTTTTTCTCATTTTTAAATCTCTCTCTCTCTCTCTCTCTCTCTCTCTCTCTCTCTCTCTCTCTCTCTCTGTGTGTGTGTGTGTGTGTGTGTGTGTGTGTGTGTGTGTGTGTGTGTGTGTGTGTTGTGTGTAAATGCACATATGCCATGTCTTATGGAGGTCAGAGGACAACATTGGATATCTGACCTCTTTACACTGTTTAAGACAGGGTCTCTCTCTAGTGTTTGCTGCTATGAAATCCAGGCCAGCTGGCCCTCAGCCTTCTGGGAATTCTCCTGTCTGCCTCCCATCTCTCTGTAGGCACTGGAATTACAGATACACTGTTCAGAATCACAGGCCTTAGAGTCCAGCTTTTACGTGAATTCTGAAGATCTGAATCCAGATCAATAAGGACTTTTCCCATGGAGCCGTTTCCCCAAACCTGTAACGTCCCCTGTCCCCTTTCTTCGGGAGCTAGCTCTTGGTCCCTATGGCCTCGATCACACAGCACCCTCACTCAACGCTTTCAGCTTATTGTGACTCACAGGGTCCCGCTTTCTCCATTGGTTTTTGTGTCTGTGCAGGCTCCTCGGACACAGGCATCCTCAAATCTGTCTCTGTCAGGAGAGTAGGATGGAGAGAGGGAACAGCCTCAAATGTAACATAAAAGAAAGGATGACAGAAGAGTGGAAACCCAGACCAAGGGCTGCATACAGGAGACAGAACATGTGTGAAGAAATCCTTCTTCTCCAAGCACGGGAGAAGGCAGGTGCTGTGTGGAAAATACATACAGGCTGAAGACTCTGTGGCCAAGTGTCTTTCGAGCGAGCGTCTAACCTCTCTCCGCCCTCTAGCCCCTCCCATTTGTGGAGTGTCCTTGGTCCAATTCTTCATTCCTGGAAATCTTAGCAGATGGTCTCTAGACTCAGATCTATACCTGTAACTGTCCTTGTGTTTTCTTACTGGAGAAAAGTCTCATGCCCCAGTCTCACTTCTGTGTGGATGAATCCCAGAGTCCCCATGGCATGGTGCTGCTCTTGGATCCAGTCTTGTGGAAAGACACATCTTCCCCAAGTGTACCTCGTTGTTTTGGGGTGGGTGTGGGGGTAGGGCTCATGTAGCCCAGGCTGAACTCACTCTGTAGTCAAGTGTCATGACCGGTGTACACCACCACACCCAGTGTATACGGTGATGGGGGCCAAACCCAGGGCTTGGTGCATCCTAGGAAGCACTCTGCCAACTGGGACACATCCCAGCTCTGAATTACATTTTGACTTTCATCCTCTCACCTGTCTGTTATCCATCCATCCATCCATCCATCCATCCATCCATCCATCCATCCATATCGCTATCCTCAGCAGTAAAGACAGTCCAGGTCTCTGAGCACTGAATAGGTCTTCAGGCCTCCAGGACCTGAGATTGGTCTCATCCGCTCAGAGCAGGGTATCTCACCCTCAGCACTCCTGCTATTTTGGAATGGATAATTCCTTATTGGTGGGCAGCATCCTGTGCCTTGTAGGACATTTACTGAAAGATCTGGTCTCTACCAACTGTAACCTTCCTGCGGTGACAATCACCAAAGTATGGGACTTTGCCTGGAACTAGGCCCCAACGTAGGAATGCTGTTTTCTACTTCCCGATACACGTGACGCGTCGCTTCCTAGGATTTTCAGATTTAACATCCACTTCAGTCTCTTCATGTGGGTTCCGCTGGCTGCTGGGTCACACACACACAATGGGACTCTGTTCTGGAGAGAAGTGACTGATGTTCTCCACCCTCGTGCTCTTACGGCTCTGTGCGTGTGGTGTAATGGCGAGAGTGTCCCGGGAAGACTGAGTCCCTGTTTCCTCGGGCCATCTAAATAGCTCCTTGATTGTCTCTCGGGCCGACTGGGCATGAAGGAAACACAAATTGCTGCAGAGACAGTGTGGAAAGTCTCTTCGCCTTCTCTGGAGCTCTCACTCAGGGCTTGAATGTCTAGGGCGTGTCAGAACCATTGGGCTAATCATGTGTATTTCAGAAGTGATGCGTACAAGCAGCATCAGAATGCCCTATCAAACCTCCTCCAGCATGGCGATCATCTTTATTAGTTTTCTAATCTGAGAAATATTGGTCTTTTGCTGTTCCGTTTTCCTCTCAAAGGCCACGATGGGAAATTTATTTCAGATCATTGCATAGTTAGGATCTCCAACAAGCAGAGGGTCTTCTGAGCTCTACTGGCCCAAGCTGGTGGGACAGTGGGTCTATTAGGGAGGGCACATGACCAAGAGTCAAGGTGGGGATTCAGAGTTTCAATTTCGACATGTTAATAATGGAGTCTCCGTCAGGTGGAGACTTCACTAGATTTCACGGTCTTTTGTTTGTCTGTTTTTCTGTTACTTAAAGAGCTTGGACTAGGACCCGAGGAGATAGCTGAATCAGTAAAGTACTTGCTGTACAAGCACGAGGACTTGAGTCTGGTCCCCAGCACACACATTAAAAAGTTGGGCATGGTGATGTAAGCTTGTAATTCGGGGAGAGTTGGGGAGGTAGAGACAGATCCCTGGGGCTCCCTGGCCAGTCAGCCTAGTCCAGTTGGTGAGCTCCAAGGTTAACGACAGAGCCCATCTCAGAAAACCTGGGAGATGGCATCCTGAGAAAGAAAGCCAAGGTTGACCCTGGCCTCCATGCAAACACATGTGCATGGACCAGCCCACGAGGCACCCCCAACCTTCAAGGAGGTTGGACTGGAACTTGATAGACCGTCTCTAAGAACTCTTCCAGCTCTAAGTGAAGAACGCACAATTCTAATTAAAGTGATAATGAATTGGGTATTTTAAAATGTAATTAGAGTTGGGGGTAGCTTTTTCTAAAGAGAACGGAGAGAGGAAGGATATTAAAAATTAGCAGGAGATCTGGCCTGTATCACATGCCAATTGTAATCTTCCCTCCCCACTGTGACAACCACCAAAGTATGGGACTTTACCTGGGGTTTGGCTCCCATTTGAGGACTGCTGTTTTCAACTTTCTGATACACGTGGTGTGTCTCTCTAGGCTGAGCCCTTTCCCCATTCCAGATTTAACATACACTTCAGAGGAGACCGTGGAAACATTTGTATTTTTTTCTATCAGTGAAATTTCTAAACATTAGATGTAATTGGTGTTGCCATGGTGAATCTGTGCACCCAGGACTGAGCCCTGTTGAGCTCCATCCCTGGCAGGTTCCATATGATGGGGAGCAACTTCTGTGGAAGCTGTGAGCATCTGGAGGCTGAGGATGGGGCAACTGTGTATGCTTCTCTCTGGCAATCTGCAGACCTGGGTGGCGGAGGCAGGGAGTGGGGTGGGTGGGGTTCTTCCTGTGCTGTGTGACTTGGGGCAGGCTGTCTCCGAGCTCTAGTCTTTGGATTGTAAAGAGGTGGCTAGCAGCAGACTTGAGATTGCTTGTCAACCTCAGAAGAGCTTGCCTGCAAGCCTGGCTACTAAGTGTCATTTAGGAATTTGGCCAGCAAACATTTCTCTACCCTGAAGAGTGAATGTAACTCTCAAAGCCACCATGTAACTGAGGATGACCTAGGATTTTTCATCATTCTGCTTCTGTCTCCAGAGTGCTGAGGTTACAGGCATGTCCACCATGTTGGATTATGTGGTGCTAGGACTCTGTGCACACAGGCAAGGGCTTTATGAACTGAGCAACATTCCACAGGTCCGGAGAGTAAATTACATGGTAATAGCTCACTGTGCCTAAACCATACACTGAATGCTCTGTGCTGAGCCTCTGATTTCCCATGGGGAATCTGGAGTTCTGGAACATTCTAGAGGAGAGGTATCTATGTAAAGAACCAAAGTAAGATTGCTGGGCACTGAGTCTAATAAGGCCCCTGGTAGAAAGCTTTGGCACATACTATCACAGTGTATGGCAGAAGGAAGCATGTGTGGTATTGCCCAGTGGGAAGAGACTGGAATTGGCAATTTGCTTCTTCTAAACTTAGTTCCATCAGCTTTCCTCTGATCTCTCTCTCTCTCTCTCTCTCTCTCTCTCTCTCTCTCTCTCTCTCTCTCTCTCTCACTCACTCACACACACACACACACACACACCGTTTTCTGCAACAAATATTAGCCATAGTTATAGCTCTGAATCAGGTCATGGGAGTCTTACTGTGCCAGCCAACAAGCATGGGAATGCTCTTGGGGACCCATGACCGAGTGTATTGTCTACTTTTCCTGTTGCTTTGATAAAATACCTGACAGAGGCAATGTAAAGGAGGAAGAGTAGATTCTGGCTCACAGCTCAAGGGGATCGTGTCATTATGCAGGGAAGGCGTGACAGCTGCAGGGGGTAGGTGATCACATTGCATCCATAGTCAGGAAGCACTCAAGTCACAGTCACGTTGTCCACTAGTGTGGGTCTGATTACAAAAAGAAAAAAAAAACCACAAGTGAGAAAAGGTCATGGTGAGTGACATTTAACCAGGTGATACCATTTCAGCCAGTGTCCCGGCGCCTGTGTATTCGACATCTTGGTGTCTGTGCTGGCTGGTTTTAACTGTCAACTTGACATAACCTAGAATCACCCAGAAAAGAGAGCTTCAATTGAGGAATTATCTAGATCAGGTTTGGCCTGTGGGCATGTCTGTAGGGGATTGTCCACATTGTTAATTAGGGTGGGAAGACCCCCTCAGATATGGTTGACACTATTTCCTGAGCTGGGTTCTAAACAATGTAAGAGCGAGGACAGGTAGCTGAGCATAAGCAGTGGGCAACACAATTGCATTGGCTTCTCTCTACTGTTGACTGTGAATGTGATGTAACTAGCTGGGACTAGATCAAATAGGCTTCTTGTCTGGTTATTTTCTGGAGACAAGGTCTCATATAACCTATTATGGCTTCAAACACTCTATGTAGCTGAGAATGACCTTGACCTGCTTCTGCCTTCAGAGTGTTGGGGTAGTAGACTTGCATTACCATGCGCTACCATGCACAATTTCTGTGGTGCTGAGGACTGAACCTGGGCCTTATTGGATCAATTCCCAGGACCACCTAGAAAGGACAAAAGTCAAAGTATTGTTATTGTCTCTGGATTATGAAAAAGCACCACTCCTTACTCTGGTGGTACAATCTTATTTTTGGAGTATCAACATAGATTAATTTTTGATTTATAGTTCAGTACCACTGGTGCATTGTCCTTGTTCACATAAAATACCCAAAACACAGTTCCCCATCTATAAACACTCATCAGAGTTCAGTCTGGCTATTTGGGTCTGGGTAAACGTGGCACAGTGAGGACATAGAGTGTGGGTGATTTCATTTTTTGAGGGTTGTATCTTTCATATTTGTTTCTGCTACAAGGCTTCTCTTGTTTTATTTATCCTTCTCTCCTTCACTCCCTTTCTCCCTCCCTTCCTTCTTTCTTCCCTCCCCTCTTCCTTCTTCCTTTTTCTCCCTTTCTCTCTGAGATGTGTGTGTGTGTGTGTGTGTGTGTGTGTGTGTGTGTGTGTGTATGTTCATATCCATGTATGTGTGCTCACTGAAGCTAGAGGTCAATGTCAGATGTCTTTCTCATTACTCTCCATCTCATTTTTTGAGACGATGTCTGCCAGTCAACCTGGAACTTGCTGCTTTGGCTAGACTGGTTGGCCATCGAGCTCCTGGGATCCTCCCGTTTCGGCCACCACAGCAACTGGGGCTGTGGACACACGCCAGGTTTCACACAGGTGCTGGGGGCCTGGCGTAGCGGGACTTTACCAATGGAACCCTCACCCCAGCCCCTCTTCTTTACGGCTCTATTTCTTCACTTTGGAATGTACACCAGGCACAGGCACTGTCAACTTGGAAACACAACTCAAGGTTTCTTTTCCTGTGTTCCAGTTTCTACCTTTGGGTTGCCTGTAAAGCTCATGCTCAAGGTTACTGAAAGCTGACAATCCATTGTTGAAGTATAATAGGGCTGGAGCACTAAAAAAATATATCAGTTAACACGTGCTTCCAACTAACGTGAGTCGTGTTTGTTGAGAGAGTTGCCTTATTCTGGTAGAAATCTTGAGCTCAGCTTTATTTTCTTGAGGTAGAATAATAAGGCAATGTAGTCAGCTGCTTCAGATAGGATGGCAGCTTTTGAAAAGGAGATCACAGGGGCTGGAGAGATGGCTCAGTGGTTAAGAACACTTGCTGCTCTCTCAGAAGACCTAAGGTTGATCCCTAGCACCTACACTGTGGTGTCCTACTGTCTGTAACTCCAGTTCCAAAGGGATCTGATGGCTCCTTTGGGCATTCCACACATGTAGTACACAGACATATTTGCAGGCAAAATACCCATATGCATAAAATAAGGGGGTTTTGTTTTGTTTTGTTTTTTGAGATAGGATCTCTCTACACTGTTTTGACTGTCTTGCAACTGTATGTAGACTAGACTGGTCTCAAACTCACAGAGATTGGCGTGACTCTGCCTCCCGAGTACTGGGATTAAAGACATGGCACCATACCCAGTCATAAAGAGAGAGAGAGAGAGAGAGAGAGAGAGAGAGAGAGAGAGAGAGAGAGATCAAGTCAGTTCTGAGTGGGGATCTGAGACTTTTATCTACTGCAGAATATTCCCTGATACTGTATCTACCCAGCCACTGTCCAGGACCACCATATTATTAAAAACACCTTCCCTTCTCCTCCTCCTCCTCCCCAACCCCTCCCCCTCCTCTCCTTCTTCCTCTCCTGCTCTTCTTCCCCCTCCTCCTTTTTCATAATTAGAAAGAAAAGTGGTTTTGTTTTTGAAAATGAAGAAACATGATATTTTGGGACCTTTAATATTGGGAAATTTCTGACTCTTAGCTTTGTGGATATTAAATCATGGATCAACCAGGTGTTCTAAAATGTCACCTGCACAGGCTTTTATGGACCGAACCCACTTCTAACGAGTGCTAGCAACCCACAGTAACCAGATTTGCAACAACCCTGTCTGATGGCAAGGCTTCTGTGTCCACCATGGAAATAAGTATCTGTCAGCACACACAGAAGACTCCCATATGGGGGAGGGGAGCTGCCCTTCAGTCTGGCACTCTCAGTCTTTACAGGTAATCAGCACCCCTAGTTTTCTGTGTAGCTTCTGTGACATTTTATCTGCATATTTGAACTGATTTTTGTACACACACAAGCTTTAATATCCACTCATCTAGTTGCCTTATTTTTTTTAGCTTTACAGATCTGTCTTTTTCAAGAACTTAGAGACACAGTATGAATACATGTTAATTTGTTAAAACACTCCCTTATTCATGAATGCTCCAATGGTTCATGTTTTGCGTTAATGCCATGTGTGGAGATCAGAGGACAACTTTTTCGAGAGTCAGTTGTGTCCTCCTACTGAATGTCCCAGGGCTTGAACTCAGGGCTTGTCAGAACTCTTTGTTTATTAAGATAGGATCTTACCATAGGGCCCAAGCCAACCTGGAACTGTCTATATAGCCCAGGCTGGTCTCAGAGTCTTCCTGCTGTGGCTTCCCGAGTGCTGGGGTTACTGGTGGGTATCACTGTACCTGATTGTTGGGGGTGGGGGGAGCCCCACACCACTGAGCCACTCCTCAGCCCATTCAGAGATTTGTTGGAGGTGTGCTGTCAGCTTTCAGCTCCCCCTCCTTACGTCTTCCAGCTCTGAATGTACTTGGTAGATAGCTTTGTAAATGGGGTTTTGTGAGTTTCTTTGGCCATTGTATTCTTTCTCTGGTTTTCCATGTTTCTTATTACTTTGGTGTGCTTTCTGTGGGAGAGTAGAAGGGAAGAGAGAGAGAGATTAAAAAAAAAAAGCTCCGTTTTTTCATGTTTAACTTTTATTCCCTGAGTGGCAGTGTCAATGATCCCTTAAAGACTTGAGTTCAGCTCAAGGGAGTAAAGACTTTTTCAGCACCATTTCTTAAGCCAGGTCTTTGAAGCCCACTCAATGTTTCTCTTCTTCACAATACAGTTGTTCTGTATAATGTACTGTCGGGGCCAAGAAGATGGCTCAATGGGTAACGGCATCTGCCACCAAGAGTGATGACCTGAGTTTGAGTCTCAAGACCCAGATGGCAGAAGGAGAGAATGGCTGTAGCTGGAGAGTTTCTCTCCAGGTCCCACCAAGCCCTGGCAGTCCCGCAGCCCACTTATAAAATAAACACACAGATGCTTGTATTATTTAAACTGTTTGGCCTAATGGCTCAGGCTTCTTGTTATCTAGTTCCTATATCTCAAATTAACCCGTTTCTATTGGTCTATAAGTTGCCACATGGCTCGTGGCTTACCGGTACCTTACATCTCGCTTGTCATGGTGGCGGTTGGCAGCGTCTCTCTGACTCTGCCTTCCTGTTCCCCCAATTCTCCTCTCGGCTAGTCTCGCCTATACTTCCTGCCTTGCTACTGGCCAATCAGCGTTTTATTTATCAATCAATCATAGCAACATATATTTACAGCATACAGGACATCCCACAGCAAATGACTCCTGCAGGTTGTCTGTGACCGCCACAAACATGCACATGAAGTACGTAAGTACAATGAAATAGATTTTCCAAATGTATGGTAGCAGCTTTATATCAGAGAGGTTCAGTGTATGGGTGTGGCACCAACAGTGCCAGCCAAGGAAGACAACCTTCATGCCGTCTAGTCCTAGTGCTGAGAGCTTTAGCTTTTAGTTTTGGGAAGGGGGCCAGGCAAGCAAAAACAGTCACTCCTTCAGGTGACCGATACTAGTTTAGCAGTTGGCCGTCAGTGTGGTTTCTTCCCTTTGAACCTTTCAACTCCCATGTGATCTTGGCGTCTCCCCTGCCTGAGGGAAATTCTATTCCAGGATTTGCAACACTTTAACAAGGAGACTGAGGATAGTAAACATGCAGGACAACAGCCCAGTTCTGATACTGTGCCATGGAAGCCGCCAGCCGTACGCAATTTGTGAATGACTAGGTGGGTTGGTTACCCTTCTCACTGCTGCGGTCAAATGACTGACTAAAGCAACTTCAGGAAGGAAGGGGTTATTGGCTTGCAGTGTGAGGTCCAGTGTGAGTGGCAGCAGGGGCATCAGGCCACTAGTCACAGAGAATCTATAATCGGGACACAGAGATGAACGCTTGTGCTCAGCTCCCTGTCTCCCTTTCATCCAGTCCAGGACCCCAGCCCATGGGATGCTCCTGCCCACATTTAGGGCGGTCTCCCCACTTCAATGAACCTTATTTAGAAGCTCCTTCCCAGGCACGCCCAGAGGCTTGTCTTCTAAGTGACTCTACAGCTTATCAAGGCGACAATATTAACCATCACAGAGGGATACCTATTGGGGGGATGATAGATCATATTCATCAGTGTGCTAGGAGATCTCTGGATAAAGAAACGGAGGGAAGTAGGGGTGGCAATGGAGTTGGGCAGGTTGCATTATGGGATAGGAAAGCTAGGACAGGCCTATGAGGGGAGCTTGAAGCAAAGACCCGAAAGAGATGGGTCAGTTAGTCGGATCCCTGGGGTAGGTGTTGTGGGCAGAAGCACAAGGCTGTGGTAAAGCCCCAGGGAGGCTGTGTGGCTGGAGAGGAGCGGGCAGGTCCAGCCTGTACAGGAGGAGGTCAGAGCGTGAGGCTTTGTTCCAGCATGAGGATTTTGGTCTTGGGATGGAGTGAGCTGTGTAGAGCAGCCCGGCTGTGTTCAGCCAGTGGCTTGTGGAGAAGAGCAGTGCCAGCTGCTTTGAAAGCATCTCAGTAGCTGTTTCTTTTGAGCACTCTGAGTGGGACTGGATCTTTCATGGCAGAGTGACGTCAGATGCTGTAAAATGCTATCAGATGACCCAGCAGCTCAAAGGCAGTATTCGGGAATCTCCCCAAGCCTATTCCCCTGTGTATGTTCGCATATTTATGTATATATAGTGCATGTGTATACATATGCGTGCTTACGTGTGTTTGTGAGTAGGGATATACATGTGTGCACATGTGTGTAGAGATCAGGAGTCAACCTCAGTTGCCATTTCTCAGATACCATTCCCATTGTTTGAGACAGGGTCTCTCAGTGGCCTGGAGCTTGCCAAATAGGCCAGGCTGACTGACAAGTGAGCCCCAGGGGTCCGCTGGGCTTCCCTTCCCCAACGCTGGCATTGCAGGAATACACCACCCACCATCCCCAGCCTTTTGACATGGGTGGATTCTGGGCAGTGAACGTGGGTCCCCCTGCTCTCCTTGCGAGCTCTTTATCAACTGAGCCATCTCCCCAGCTCTACACAATGTTGACCTATTCTTTTCTTCTTTGAGAATTTCATACAACATATTTTGATCATCTTCTTAAGGATGTGTTAAACCGTTCCCCCTCTCCGCTGAAGTAAGAATCCTATCACTGATTTTGAAGTAGTTAATAATCTTGCTTGAGAGGGCCAGAGTATGGAAGCTATTAGAGATTCTGTTGGAGCGAGTCAGAACATGGAAAACTAATTTTTTTTAAAAACCCCTCTTGGTCCCAGCTCTTGTGATTTTCAAGGTTCCAGCAAGCAAGAGCAGAGAGCCTGCCTCTGACGGTGGGTGATGGAGAAGTGCCTCTCCAGGGTGGGCTTGTTGCCCAGCTGTCGGGGAGGTGTTTGCTAGGCATCTGGGTGATCGAGACAGTCTAATTAAACCGGGATTGATTTATTAACGGAGTTCTACTGCTCACATAATTTAACAACTCTGAGGTGTTGCGGGGCCTGGGGTATTGCTAAGAGTGCTAAGGCTCCTGATAATTATTGCCTGACTTTGGAGAGGCAGACAGATGGGTCCTCATTGTCTCTGCCAATCTCACTGGCAATTGAAGCTGGATTCTTTGTTGGGTGTTGTGGAGGGGGTCTTGCTGCTGGTCCTTGGCTGCCTTGCTGGCACGCTCCCTTCCGTATTTCCAAGGCCCTTTGTCTCCACTTTGCAGACCCCCCCCACCTCCAAGCCTCTGCTTACTCAGCTGTAGGTCTGCCTTTGGCTTGGCCTTAACAATGGGTCTCCTGGGTCCCTTACATTTTCCAGCTGCCTTTCTGTTTGAATTTATTTCCAGCCAACATGCTTCTTGGTCTGGTTTGACTTAGTTAAAAAAAAAAAAAAAAACAAAAAAAACTGGTCTTTTAACCAGGTCTGTACAAATATTTATTTAAGACTTACATTGTGTGCCTGCTTCTGGGGTGGAGCGCTAGTGAGTCCCTCAACGTAAATGACAGTCTGCCTTAGGACAGACAAATTCTGTCTGGCAAGGAGTGATGTTCTGCTGGTGTTCTGTCGCCTGGCTTATGTGGCCCCCAGTCACACTCCTGGGAACTCTGAACCATTAGGAACCTGCTCACGTAGACCTCGGGACCCAGAAAGCTGTGTGTAATAATGGCATAGATAGCCATGTACTTTCCTGTCAGACCAAAGCACTGGAAAGCAATGCCTTCTAGTCTAGATATGTGTTGGAACTCTCCTGCTAGTTCATTTTAGACCTTTGCTTGTTGTTATATCATACAGTTTCCCCCAAATAAAATATATCATCTAATTTGAATGGTTACTTATGATGGCTGTAGAAAACACAAAAAAGTAGGAAAAACAGACCTCAATGTATGATACAGTTTTTCCCCAAATAAAATATATCATCTAATTTGAATGGCTACTTATGATGGCTGTAGAAAATGTAGAAAACACCCAAAAAGCAGGAAAAACAAACCTCAAATATTCCTGTCCTTCAAAGTTTAACCACTATTAACATTTGAGGGGGCCAACAACAGACAAATTCCACCCAAGTCCACCTTGGTGAACCAGTGAATTGGTTGGGGTTACTTTGGCGAGCATGCATTACTCACAGGCTACTACATCACTGAAAAGTCTACCCCAGCGTGGGTGAATACTCAGACAAGTGGCATCTTTAGTTCCGATTCTCTTCAGCTCCCTGGCCCTACCTTAGTAAGAGCAGTCCTCATAAGAAAGAAAGCCCTGCTTCACAGCTCCTGGCATAGCCCTCTCATGAGCCTTCAGGGTGCAGTCTGATGGAGGCTGACATGGCCCATGTGTGGTCTTCACAATTGAGTCTAGTTCCTACCCTACAGGCAGCATCTTGTCCCTATGGTGACTTTGGGCTGTGCTTACTCATACATGCTTGGAGTGCCTGGGACCTCTTCTCTGCCTCCATTGGTCACCCTGGGATAGGCCTGTTCTCTAAATACAACTTATTCTTGCATGAGCAAGCTTGGAAATGCCTCAATGAAAACCCTTCATTTTGGTGGTTGGGGAGATGGCTCACGTGGTCAAGCTCCGACTCCACAAGCAATAGGAACTAAACTTGATCATCCCCAGAACTGGAAGAAGAAAGTTGGGTTATTGTAATCTCAGTGCTGGGGAGGCAGAGACAGGAAGATCCCTGGGACTTGCTGACCAGTCAACCTAGCCTCTTTGGCAAGTTTCTGACCAATGAGAGACCTTGTATTGTGGGCCTAGTGGCAGTGGTGGCACATGCCTTTAATCCCAGCACTCAAGAGGCAGAAGCAGGTAGATCTCTGAGTTTGAGGCCAGCCTGGTCTCCAGAGTGAGTTGCAGGACAGCCAGGGAAACAGACAGAGAAACCCTGTCTCAAAAAACCAAACCAGCCAACCAACCAACCTAACAAACAAACAAAAAAATGAGGTGGACAGCTCTTTAGGAATAACACTAGAGTTTTACCTCCAGTCTCCACACACACATACTCACATACCTACACACATATACACACACACATACAAGGAGAGAGAGAGAGAGAGAGAGAGAGAGAGAGAGAGAGAGAGAGAGAGAGAGAGAGAGAGAAAGAGAGAGAAAGTCCTTAGTGAGTTTTTTCTTTACATGGAAAGAGAGCTATCCACCCACTTCTATTGAATTAATTCTTATCCTGGATTCAGTATGTGCCATGATTCAGTTATGGGCCAAAGAAAATGAACTTATTACTTGACACTCTTGAAAATTCCTCGGAGGCTACCGAGCTCTTCCATGTAGGTCTTGGGCTGATGACTGTTTGCTGTTGTTTAGCAGCAAGAGCTGAGAGCTGGCCACAGTGGGAAGCTGCTAGGCAGAGGCTCTGTGGAGGACCCTTCAGAGGCCTCTCGACTCTCCATGCAATTTTGGCTTTTTGCTCTTTGCATGTTATCAAGGAATTAGATGAAGGTGATTCTTAAGTAAATAACACATCTCTCTGAAGGACCCTGAGTTCACTAGGACCCCACTGGCTCACAGTGCCCTGACTGCTATTAATTCAGGGCATGAATAATAGTAATATTTGATATTTGCTATCCATTATCTGTCTACCTGGCAGGCTTAACTCACTTTCCAGTGTAGTTCTGAGAGTGAAACATGGCATTGGACTCCATGGAGTCAGAGAAACCTCCCCTCAATGACTATCTCGTGTGTGTGTGTGTGTGTGTGTGTGTGTGTGTGTGTGTGTATGTACACTTGTGTATGTGCTTGTATTTGCATATACCTGCATATATGTGTGTATATATGTATACAAACACAAGTACATGGATAGGCCAGAAAATAACTTTTGATGGTGTACCACCTTTTTTAAAAAAAATATTTATATTATTTCTCTTTACCTGTAGGTGTGTATATGTTTATCTGGCTCAAAGAGGCCAGAAGAGGGTGTCAGATTCCCTGGGGCTAGCAATAACAGGGGATTGTGAATCACCTGACATGGATGTTAGGAACTAAATTCTGGTGCTCTGAAAACACAGCAAGTGGTTTTAATCATGCCCAACCCTGTTTTTTGAGACCGTTCCTTACTGGCGTAGAGATTACCAAGCAGTCTAGGCTGGCCTGACATGGAGCCCCAGGGATCCACCCATCTCCACTTCCCTAGGGTCAGGGTTACAAGGGCATTACCATGCCTGGCTTTTTTACCTGGGTGCAAAGGGCCAAAGTCGTGCACTCACGCTTGCAAGGCAAGCATTTAGTCTACGGAGCCCTTTCTCCAGCCAACAGCGCTTGTTCGATTATAGATCTGAGGTGAGGTTCTTCATATTTCTCACGGCAATAACTTGGGTGTCTACTCTTTTGAAATCTGGGGCTCTCCATGTAAAGACCTGGTATCACCAAAGAACTCAAGTGCAGACATTTTGAAGTCACAGTTTAACATCTGCCAAGCAGGTGGTCTTCTGGGGCACACGAGGGGGAGGGGCTTTTTAACTGTGCATGCCCAATGTACCAAGGCCAGTGAGAGAGAGATTCAGAGTAGAAATTCAGCCAGGCCTGATGGTGCAGGCCTGTGATCCTAGCAACTGAGGAAGCTGAGGCAGGAGGATTCAGGTTTCAGCTTCTCTGAAAATTTAGTTCCCAGCTCTCTGCTTCAGCCTGTCGGTTTTCAGAGGCACAGACGCCGTATGATTGACAGGTCTTTACTTGTTTGTTTTCCCTGAAGTTGGCCCTTGGATGCTTCAGAACAGAGTGGGAGGGGCGCGTGATGCAGGGAGAATTTGAAAATAATTTTTTTCTTCTTTTCGAATTCTTAAATTTTTCGACATTGATTTTTAAAATTTTATTCTCTTGGAACTTTCCCCTGACACCTAAAAGGTTGTATCTGATGTGCTGATGAGCTCACAAGCGAACCACGTCACCCATGAGGCTGTCAAATCTGAACGATGTTTTCTTTCTTTCTAGCTGTCTCCGTCATGAGGTACAGCGCCTCTGCCTTTGGGTTTGCAGTAAGTAGCCTGAAGTGTCTTCACTGTCATGAAGTTCCTGCATGCTTTCCCCGAGCCCGAGACTCTCACCCAGTCGTTAAACAGATGGGTGCTTATGCTTAGCAGATAGGAGATGAGCATGGGAAGCACAATTTTAGGGAAAAACCACTTCTGGAAAATGACAATGTAACAGAATTACATGGCATCAAGATGGGATAGTTCCCACGTATACATCCGGGGTGCACATATTCTGTGAAGGGGATGTTTGAGAGGATGTTTTGGGAGGCTTACCTCTTTGTGCCCTTCCAGGTTGCATGTGGTTCTGGCACACTGGGGTGGGGTGTGTTGCTGGTGTGTAGACAGAGACATTGGGAGTTGAGATGGATCAGGGCTGCTCACATTAGAAGTTAGTCTATCTGTAGCCCTGCTGAGGGGAGCCGAGTTTTCTGCCTGCCTCCAGGTGGAAATAGGTCAACATAGGCGGGTATGTTGAAAAATTGAGTGACATTTCTTCATGGCCCTTTAAGAGAGGGCCAGCGCTCTCAGTCCCAAGAATTGAGGTGTTTGAGGACTAAGCAAACTCCTTCCCTCCTGTGGTCCAGACATAGGGCATCCCGTACTGGGACCCAGACCCACATCTGCCCTTTGTTGTAAGAACTTATTGCTTGGAAAGGGTTGCTTTGAGGGTGTTGCAAATTCTTTTAAAAATCTTAGGAAGGATGCAGACTGTTCAGAAAATTACACATGCACACACTGGTACCCAGAACACAAACAACATGTACACAACTCAGAAATAAATACATACAATGTATACACAGTGAGATACATATACAATATATGAACACAACCAGACATATACAACACACACAAAGAGTGAAATAGAAACACACACACAGCACACACACACATATCCAGAAGTAAATACACAACATAGACACATGTGTGTGCTCACATAATATATATACACATATCCAGACACACAACATATACATACTCAGAAACACCTCTCTCTCTCTCTCTCTCTCTCTCTCTCTCTCTCTCTCTCTCTCTCTCTCTCTCTCTCTCTCTCATTCTTTCAAAAGCATGGAGCTTTCTATACAATGTCAAACTGTTTGTAGACTTCCTGGACCTATAAATAAAACAATTTCAGTGAGAGTCGGCATTAGAATTCGCCCCCAAGATTTTTTTTACTTACTATGTATAAGAAAATGCCAATGGCATCTTGCCTGTTGTAGGAAAAACAGTTTTATGTATTTCAGAAAATTGTATCTCCCATTCCTATCTCCCGTCCCCTATCTCCAGCGTGCCAGGATCCTGGGGCTCTGAGAATAGAGCCAGCCATACAAGGGCCACAGCCCTGCTACCAGGGCAGTGTGTAATGCCCAGGGTTCCACCATGGAGTTCAAAGTGGCTGCAAGAAGCATGCAGAAACATGTGTACTCCAAGATACTCGTTTGAACTTTCTGCGTTATCGTGCAGTTGCCCTGTGTGTTCGTGGTGGTGCCTTGCTAACTCTGGAGAACCACTCATGTCCTGTCTCCTTCTCTAGTTTGATGCCATCCTGGATGTGCTGTCCTCGGCCATTGTCCTCTGGCGTTACAGCAACGCGGCGGCTGTGCACTCTGCCCACAGGGAGTACATGTAAGTGGACTCTTCTTCCCGACCGGAGGATCCTTACAGGAGAGGCTTGCCTTCAGTCTTTGTCCCGATGTTGAGAAGAGGGTGTAGGTTGCCTTTGATGTTAGCTAGTGCACTGTCAGTCATGAGCAGGTCTTCCCTGGGATAGTCACAGGGACATGTAGCCTTTATAATTTGTTCAGTTCTCTGATCTGAAGTCTGGAGTGAATATTTTCTTGTCTGTCTCTCTGTTCAGCCATTCACCTACTTGTCCATCTGTCCTCCCATCCTCTCATCTATCCATTCTCCCATCCAATCATCCATCCATCCATCAACCCATCCATCTACTTATCCATTCATCCATACATCTATCCATCTATCCATCTACCCATCTACCCATCCATCCATCTACCCATCCATCCATCTACCCATCTACCCATCCATCCATCTACCCATCCACCCATCCATCCATCCATCCATCCATCCATCCATCCATTTAGCTAACCACCCACCAATCTTCCTATCTACTCATTTACTCCCCTTTCCCTTCCCCCTCTGTCCTCTTTTCTTCTCTCCTCCCTTCCTCCCCTGTTCCCTTTCTCCCCATTCTCTCTCCTTAGTGTCTTCATTTTCTTTCAGGGTCTCACAAATGCTAGACCAGTCCTCTACTACCAAGCTGTATCTCCAGCTTTTGCAAGTCAGATTTGTTGTTTTGTCTATCATATTTTCAATTAATAATTCAATATCTAATCTATTAATATTGATCTAAGGGTTTTTTTTGATACAGAGTTTCTGTATGTAGTCCTGGCTGTCCTAGAACTCACTCTATAGACCAGACTGGTCTTGAGCTCACAGAGATTTGCCTGCCTCTGCCTCCTGAGTATTGAAATTAAAGGCTTGTGCCACCACCCAGCTTCACAAAGCAAAGTATTTTTGTTTGTTTGTTTTGTTTTGTAAAGTCTACAGTACTGGTATTCCCAGGTCTCCCATCCAAGTACTAACCAGACCTGACCCTGCTTAGCTACCAAGATTAGACAAGACTGGTACATTCAAGCTGATATGGCCATTGATCTTTTAAATAACCTGATGTAAGACACACCTGTGCACATTAAACATTCACAAACACACATAGAAATTCATGCTTTGAGCACCACTACTTGCTAGCTCTGGGACTTCATTATACTTCAGCCCTTCATTTGAGAAAGTAGAAAAAGAAACATTCCTCCTCCATAGGATTTTCTGTCAGGGACCAGCTCTGACCTGTCAAAGGGTTCTTGGTGGGGGAGGAGTGAGGAATGAAGAAGTATTAGATAGAAATATAGGCCTAGACAAAGAGAAAGACAGAGACACAGGACAGCTTTGGGAGGGCCTTGGGTCAATACCCAGTTGCCCAGAGTTTAATCATGATGGGATTTTAATACATCAGCGAGGGGAGAAGCAAAGGACCTCCCCCTTTCAAGGTTGAGGTATAAAGTACCAACAAGTGTAGACCCTTCAAAACACCTGGTACCCACGCCTTTGGTCAAACCATCCTACTATGCAGCCCTGCTGGGCAAAGCAAGCTCAGACTTTCTGACCTTGAGTAAGGCCTTACTTACTTGGGAGCCTCTGTGGGCCTCTACAATTTTCATGATGGACACATATGTTCCTACACACATATACATATCTATTTGTGTATATATGTGATTGTGCATACACCTGTTTGTATATGTGTGTGTGTGTGCCTGTATATCAGCACATGCAGGGGTTTCCCAGGCCTCTGTAGGTTTTGGATGGCTGAACACCAGTCAACAAATGCTCCTCTGTGTGGTTCTAAAGGTGCCAGAGAGAAGGTGTCAATGAGTTAGTATCAAATCACAAGCAAACACGAAAAAGCAGAGGTATCTCTTGGTGTCAGGGAATTCAGGCAGTAATCGATTTGAGGTTGAATGTGCTGGAATGCAGAAACTCTTGACAGATGACAGCATACGGATTCATTAGTGACTCAGTGACAGCAAGAAGACAGACCAGGGAGTTGGAGGGATGGCCCAGTTGTTCAAGCACATGCTGTACTTGCAGCCAACCTGAAGCCACATCAGGCAGCTCACAACCCCCTGTAACTCCAGCTTCTGAAAATCCAATACACTCTTCTGGCCTCCATCGGGACCTGCATTCATGTGCATATAACCACACACAGACACAGACAAACGCACATAATTTAAAAATAATAACATATACCAGGCGGTGGTGGCACATGCCTTTAATTCCAGCACTTGGGAGGCAAAGGCAAGCAGCTCTGTGAGTTCGAGCCCAGCCTGGTCTACGGAGCAAGTTCCAGGACCATCAAGGCTGTTACACAGAGAAACCCTGCCTCAAAAACCCAAATAAATACAGTAATAAAACACACCCCTTAAAAATATTGAAAAAAAAAGAAAACAAAACAATACCAAAAAGCCCAACCCCCCACATCTACACATGTGAAATATTTAGTTTCATGTGCATATCTCCTTTAACAAATGTGAAGTATCAGATTTGTGATATCAAAGATGATACCATTTGGATAAAGTTAATTTTGAAAATAAGTAAATCTTTTGGTAAAAAATTTCAAGAAATGGATAGTAGAGATCTTAATTTTATTAAATTTCAAATGAGGATTCTGTAACGTGGGAGACACTGATGTACCCAACCAATTTCTTATGTAGGGCTTTGAGGACTTCAACCAAACCCCATGAAGAAGTCGAGAGCTGCTCCGTCCCGTGTCAGGCCAGGCACCATGTAGAGCAACGTGCAGCCCTTGGGTCTGCAGCTGTGCTACCCACTTTGCCTTACTGCCTTGCTTTAACTTGATATGGAGATGATGTGTAAGGGTAAAACACACCCCAGAGAGTGAGGAGGAGAATGCCTATAGTTTCTTAATTTAAAAACATAGTGTGTGTTAGAGACATGGCTGTGAGTAATGTGTTCACCATGTGGGCATGGAGATCTGAGTTCAATCCCCAGAACTATACACACATGCACACACGCATACACATACACACACACCACCACCACCAACAACAACAAAAACCACCACTACCATCACACATAACACACACACATACACACATCACATACACATACACACACATACACCACCAACAACAACTACAACCACCACTACCACCACCACCATCACATACACCACACACACACACACACACACACACACACCTCACACACATACACATACCACACAGACACACACACACACCACCAATACCATCACACACACACACCACACACACATACACACACACATACACCACCACCACCACCATCACATACACCACACACACATACCACCTCACACACACACCATCACCAATACCATCACACACACACACCACACACACATACACCACCACTACCACCACCACCATCACACATACCACACACACATACCACCTCACACACACACACACCATCACCAACACCATCACACACACACACACACAACACACATATACACACACACACACACACACACACACTATCACTACCACCACCACCACCACACACACCACTTCACACACACACACACACCACCAACACTATCACACACACCACACACACACACACACACACACACACACACACACACACACACACACACACATATACATGTAATGTGAACTGATAAGGAAGGTCCTTGGGGCTCACTGACCAATCCGCCTACACGACTTGGTCATTTCCAGGCCAGTGAGAGACCCTGCCTCAAATGACAATGGAGATGGTGCCTGAGGAATGAAACCCAAGGTTGTCCTGTGACTTCCACACATATGCGTACATTTGTGTGTATACCCTTACATATGTGCACACACACATGCGCACAAATATTGTGTGCTGATATCAGGATATTTTATTCATAGTTGGCTAAACTATTAAATTATTTTTTGCTTTTGTGTTCCTTAAAATGCATCCTTTGGAAATTCAGAATTTTATGTGGGCCTTGAATTTAATTCTGTCTGGGAGTATAAAGAGAAAGTGTTGTGCTCAATTTCCCTCTATTTTAGAGTTAATAATTCCAAGTTTGATCTATGTCTCCAAAAGAAGTTGAGTTCTGGTTTCTAATTTGAGTTTTTAAAAATCTTCCTTCCTTCCTGTTAAAATGCTTTTTGTAAATACTTAGTCATAAAGCTAGAAATTCTTGTGGCTTTTCTGTGGGCTCGGAATCTCTGTGAACATTCACCAGGTGGCCTGCAGTTTCCCCAGTTTCCGGACTGGATAAGAAGTGTCTTTGATTTTACTGTTTTCAGTTTTATTTTATTTGTGTGTATGTGTGTTCATATGTGTGCAAGGGCATGCATACGTGCAGGTGTGTGTGCACGTACGCATGTAAAGGGTAGAGGTCAACCTCAGGTGTTATTCCTCAGGTGCCATCTGTTATAATTCGTAGGCCTATTCACATTCTTATACTTTCCCCTCCTAACAAAACTCTTACAGTGGGTTCCATTGTACCTCGTGTTTTCTCTAGCCCAGTAAATAGCACCGCAGATAAATAACACCATCCACCTTGTTTTTCGAGACAGGGTCTCCCTTTTTTAAATTTTAAAAACTTTCATTTATTTTTTGAGATTATAATATAGTTACGTTAGTACCTCCCCCACATTTCCTCCCTCCAAACCCTCTCACAGCTCGCCTATTATGCTAAGATGACTGGCCAGTGAGCCTCGGGGATTTACCTAGCACCACCTCCCTGGTGCTGGGATTATGGACATGGGCTAGCACATTTGGCTTGTTTAAGGAGGGTTCTGGAAATCAGGTCCTTAGATTTGTGTGGCAAGCACTATTCCAACTGAGCTGTCTTACCAGCTCTGGGTTCACTGTATTTAAAAATAGATGCATTAAAAAACTGTGTCTGTTACCCACAATGCAACGGTGAAGGTGCTGCTTTGTGATCTTTGGGTGGCTGTTCATTGGATAACGATCATGAGTTCATGTGGAGATTCCTAATCTGAGGATTAAATGATACTTATAATCCCCCATATCACCAGCTTTAGTTAACGTTTTAATCTCTGGTTAAAAATTCATGAGCTCACAGCCGGCTGGGAATATATTTGCATATTAATGAGCATAAACAAGCATTGAGGAATACAGTTAGGAAAACCAATGGCTTTCAGTTAGTTCCTAGAGAGTAATATCGGAGGGAGTGGAGACATAGCCAACTGGCTTTTAGAAGAGGCCAGTTCTCTTACTTTTCTGGTTTGAAATCACAGCCTCAGAGTGAACCTTGGGTTTGAGATTGCCGGTGTGGTAGGTGGGCACCCTCTGCACTTGGCCACGTGGAAATGGAGCATGTGATGCTTCTGCCTCTCCACAGAGTGCGGCCTCCATAGTTTCCTTTTGCTGAATAAAAAAAAAAAATCTTTTACAAAATGCACATAGCTTAAAATTTGATTTATTTTTTGTACATATGTTCATACAAGTGTACATGGATGTGCTTACCTGTGTGTGAAAGCCAGCACATAGCTTTGGATGTCGTTCTTTGGGAGCAATTCACCTTGTTATTTTTAGACAAGGAACCTCACTGGCCCGGAGCTCACCAAGTAGACTCAACTAGCTGAGCACCGAGCCCCAGGGATCTGCCTGTCTCTACCTCCCGGCTCTGGGGTTGCAAGTACGTACCACCACACCTCATCTTTTTTTAAAGAAAGCATTCTACAGATTGAACTCTTGTCCTCTCAGGCTCCTGCAACACACATTTTACCCAATGAGCCATCTCCCCAGCCCCCAAACGGACACTTTTAAGTGTGCATAGTTCAGCAGTCTTAAGCATATTCATGCTGTTGTGAACTAGCCTTGTCATCCTGCAAAAACTGCATTGGTCTTAGCCAAAAGGGTAAGAAGTAAGTCCCCTCACAAGAGAGAAAGTCGATACCTGTGAAATACTCCCATTTCTTCTTCCCCAGGCCTCAGTAACACCAATTTACCTTCTGTTTCCATGACTCTAACCACGTTCTATAACTCCTGGATGTGGTGTGGTGTGAGCTGGTGAGAGCCGTTGGGGTTTCTGACAGGAGCACAGCCAACTTACGGGTGACTAAACCACCGTGATGAGTACTGTCAACTTGAAAAGCTGTCACATCACCAGAGAGACGGCCTCTGAACCTGTCTGTGAGAGAACGGATCTAGTTAACTGAGAGGGGACGTTCCCACCTGGAATGTTGGTAGCACCATCCCATAATCTGGATTGCAGGCTGAGCAGCAGCATCTGTTGCTCTTGACTTCTGTAGGGTGGACTCACGGCACCACCTAACTGCCTTCCTCTTCTGCCACTATGGCTTGTCCACCATGATGGGCAGTGCTGCCCTGCTGTGGACCAAAAGAAACCTTCCTTCCTCAAGTGCCTTGTCATGGATTGTGTCCCTGCAATGGGGAAAGTAACTAACAGACCACCAAAGAAAATTCCTGCCCCTCCCCAGCACCACTTAACACATATATCCCCCAAGAGGGGCGAGGCCCCATGAACCCTCCCCGCCTCCATTACAGAGCATTGATGGCCCTGTATCGTGCAGGCTTCCTTCCTGCCCAGTGTCGAAGCTATTGAGAGTTCAAGAGGGTGACATGTCACACCTGTGTGTACTGTGTGTGTGTGTGTGTACCATGCATGTGCCTGGTACTCTTGGAGGTCAGAATGTGTGGGAGTCCAGCTGAGAGACTGACTCCCACATTTTACCTCAGGGTTTTCTTGAGGAGTGAGGGATAAGAGTTATTAGATAGAAGGATAGAGGGGAGAGAAACAGATAGAAACACTGGATAGCCTCGGGAGGGCCTGGATCAATATCCACCAGCCCCTTCTGTCTCTTCTAAAGGGCCTTTTATAGGAATGCCAAGGGGTGGAGCAAAAGACCTCCCACTAGCACAGCCAAGTGCAGACCCTTCCAATCACCTGGTAACCACACACATGGTCAAGCAATCTGCTAATGCAGCCCTGCTGGGTAAAGCAAGCTCAGATCTCACTAGGAAATCTCTGTGGGCCTCCACAAGAAGAAAGCATCAGATCTCCTGGAACTGGAGTTCAAGGTGGTTGTGATCTGCCATGTGTGTGCTGGGAATCAAACCCAGGTCCTCTGGAAGAGCGTTCAAGGGACATGTGACCTCTAGAGGACAGTGTTCTACAACATGGAGTTCTTGTCCCTGGCCTTACTCAGCATATGCTCTGCAGGCTCATCCATCTTGTAGAGTATCACACAGTTTCCTTCTTTTTACAGGCTGAGTAATATTCTACGTGGTGTATCTGCGCCACACCCACCCATCAGTGGACATTTCCATTGCTTCCACATTTCTGTGATCAGGACCCACTCTGCTGTTTAATGGTCTACCTGTGTCTCTCAGAACCAGTTTCCAGTTCTGGATCTATGCCAAGTGGGATCGATAGATTCTTTTAAACTTTCCAAAGTGGTTGCACCATCCTAAAATCCTGCCAATTAGTTATTGAAAAAAACTCCAAATTGTAGTGGTTAATTTCAAAATAGGTTTATTTTAAACATCTTAAATTGTACACATGTTTTCTGTGTCGAGGAACTGCATATGAGTGAGTGCAATGCCTACCAAAGTGAGGAGAATGTTGGAGCCCTTACACCCGGAGACTCTGGCACTTGTGAGGAGTTCAGTGTGGGTGCTGGGACCCCAAAGCTGCAGGAACAGTGTGTGCACTCACACGGGCAGTTGTGAGCAGTTCAGTGTGGGTGCTGGGAGCCCAACGCTGCAGGAACAGTGTGTGCACTTACTGCTGAGCCATGTACGCAGCCCCATCAGTCTCTATTTATATGAATAATAGACTTGTAGAGGGAGGAGATGCTAGGCAGAGTCCTCTAGAGGACAGGACTGACAGAACGGACATATATGACGGAACGTTCACTACATTAGCTTACATGGTATGAGCTGGGCAGCCCACCAGTGTCCCTCTGCAGGGTGGAGGGGCTGAACACAGCAGCTGCCTGGTCCGTGAAGCTGGACGCCCAGGGTAGTGATTTCATTTTTAGGAAAATGTCCCTTACATCTAAAGAGACGGGAACTTTTGCTGGACCTCACAGCCAAGTTAATAATACACGTGAGGTCGCTGAAAACTTGGCCTGATCGCCTGCTGTGTACTCAGCCTGTTTGTTTAACTTGCCATAAAGAGAACGACATCATAGCCAACCTCACTTGCCTTGGATTTCCCATGTAATCAACTTTTACTACCCAAGATAATTCATAGCTTCAATCTTAAATTACATACTCTTCCATGTCCCTGACTCAAAGCACCGTGTGTGCGTGCGCGCATGTGTGCATGCATGTACGTGTGTGTGCGTGTGTGTGTGTGTATGTGTGTGTGTGTGTGTGTGTGTGTGTGTGTGTGTCTGTGTGTGTCTGTGTTATGGTGTTCATTTACTGAGAACAACAGGTTGGAAGCAATCTTGTACAACAAATATCTGCCATAAATATTGAAACTAACACGGCTCTAAGTGGTAGCTCATTTTGAAGTACTGTTTTATTTATTGGGTGCTTTGGGGTCAGTGGAAGTCAGCTAGAGTCAGTGATTTAACCCTTGGTAAAACCCTGTTAAAGGGGCTGGAGTGCTAAGAGCACCTCTGCTCTGGGTTGGATTCCCAGCACCCACATGGCAGATCACAACTGTCTGTACCTCCAGTTCCAGGGGATTTGACGCCCTCTTCCGATCTCCAAGGGTACCAGGCACATACATGGTGCATATATACACACATACAAGCAAAACGCTCACATGTAGACATAAAGAAAGATTTCAACAACAACAACAACAACAACAAAATTCTGTTAAAGATTTCCATGAAGCACCTCATTTCTTCTCCATGTGATTCTTTCTGTGCTGTTCAGTAAATACAGAGCAAAGGCCTTTGTCAGGGACGCAGGCAGTAAAGACAGATCAGATATACACATGAGAGACAGAATACAGACAAACCAGAAGCCACAAAATATAGACAGAAGACACAAGAGAGAAATGGAGAATTCATTCTTTGGCTCACTCTTGGTCACAGCTGTTCAAGGGGGTGTGCTGAGTTGTTTTTGTTTATTTGTTTTGTTTTTGTTTGTTTGTTTGTTTCTGTAATTCGACACTGATGCATTTTGGTGGCCCTGGGTCTTATCTTTAATGCATTTCACCAACGCACCTCAATTGGCCCAGTCTTGTGCTAAAGACCCAGAAAATGTTTAGTTACTGCTCTTCAGTCCACACTTGAAAATTAAAGAAGCTGGAGTCTGATGTCGGCTGCGGAGGTTGGCGGTGGTAGCAGCGGACCATGGGTAGATGCATTCAACAGCAGGAGCCCAAGCCAGCCGGGCAGGACCTTTGACCGCCTGGGCTGCAGCTGGTAGGTGCCGCTTACTCTGGCAGGGGGCTTTCCACTCCGTTAATCCCCACTAGAAATGCCCTCACAGACCTGCCCAGGGGTGTGTTTCTTATTTGATTCCAGATCCTCAGAAATCAAGATTAACCCTCCCAGTAGGCCATGAGTTTCACCTAGACTGAGGTTTGCAGCATGTTCTAGGAGAGAAGGAAGAGTCAGGGAGTTGAGTCTGTTTGTAAAGGAGAGAGTCTTCAGGTACTTGAGTGTCTGTCCTCATTTTATGTTGCTGTGATAAAATACCTTTTAAACAGTGATGTGAGGTTGGGGAGAGGGAGAATGGGTTCATTCAGCTGACAATTCCAGGTTGTGGTCTCTTGTGTCAGAGACATCACAGTGACAGGAGCTTGACCTAGCTGGTCACATCACACAGCCAAGAGCAGAGAGAAATGAATGTGTGCACTCCAGTGCTCAACTCACCTTTTCTACTCTTTTCAAATAGATTACTTACTTATTTTTATGTATATGTATGTGTGCATATCTGAATTTATGCATACCATGTGCATGCAGAAACCTATAGAGACTGTTAAGAGGGCATTGGGTCCTCTGAAAGTGGAGTAACAGACAGTTGTGAGCTGCCATGTGAGTGCTGGGAACAGAACCTGGGGCCTCTGCTAAGAACAGTAAGCACACGTGATTACTGAGACATCTCTCCAGCCCCTCCATCTTCTCTGCTCTTCCACAGTGGAGAGCCTCCCCTCAGGTAATGGTCCTTCACCGTGTTATGTGACTTCCCACATCATTTCACAATCAAGACAGTCCCTCACAGATGCACATGCCCATACAGCACCATGATCTGGGCAATTCCTCATTAAGACTCCCTTCCCCGGTGACTCCAGGTTGTTTCAAGTAGACAGAACAAGTCGTCACAATCTCTAAATTGGTCTAGGAAGGGTGAAAGGTAACAGCATGCTTAATGAACAGTTGCGATAGGTTAGAAGTCTTGATCAGGTCAACAGCTGTGGGTATGAAATGTTAAGAACCAGATTCTCTAGGTGTTTCATCTGTTGGTACAGATTTAGGCTGACTGTTGGGTGGGGATCAGCAGTCAGGGATTTGCATCTGACCCGGTGCTGGTGGGATGCTCTCTCTGGGACTAAAGTTAAAAAGAGGTAGGGCAGAATTGGGGGATGAGATGAAGACAGCAAAACAGGTCTTAGTGTCATCCATGAATGAAGGAGAGGGCCAAGAAGTCAGAGAGTGGTGAAACAAGGGAGTTTGAGGGCTGGGAAGATGGCTCAGTCTGGAAAGTGCCACCATGTAAGGATAGCTTCAGGACCCCACCCCCATATCAAAAGCCACAGGCGGTCTCATGCATCTGTAACCACAGAGCTGCTGGTAGGCAGAGGCAGATGGATGTTGGGAGCTCTCTGGCCAGTCAGTCTGGCCTATAGATGAGACTGTGGATGAGAGAGAGGATGGTGAGTTTGGCTGGGAACCAGGGGATGTCTATGAAGCCACTCAGAAGAACTACTCACTCATTTGTACGCTCGCATGGTAAACTCCAGTGTCAGTAAGCAGGGAGAGCATGGTGTGAAAGAGTCTGTGGTCTCTTTCAGCTTGTTTTATCAATGGATTTTACATTTGTACACTCTTGTTCAGACATATTGAAGGACACGAAGAGGATGGGTAGCAGGAGGACCACGCCTCCAGGAGAGGGGCAGGGACAAGTGACAGAGGATGATGCTTCTTTAGATCCTTCCAGGCATGTCCAACCCACATGGGCTGTGCAGTCCAAGAGAGCTAGGAATGTGACCCATCACAATATCACAAATTTACCTGAAATAGTATGAGAACTTTGTGTGATTTTTTTCAGTTACTATTCAACTGAGCAGTTCTTGAGTGACAATTTTTTAACTTATTTTTATTTATTATTATGTGGATGATTGGGGGGGCATGCATGTGCCATGGCATAGATGTGGATGTCAGAGGACAACTCTGAGGGGTTGGTTCTTTCCTTCTGCTTTTATGTGGTGTCTTAGTTGAGGTTTTTATGCTGCGATAAAACACCATGACCAAAAGCCACATGAGGAAGAAAGGGCTTATTTCACCTTACAGTTTCAAGTCCGTTATCCATCCAGTGAAGTCAGGGCAGGAACTCAAGGCAGGAACTAGAAGCAGGAGCTGTTGCAGAGGCCATGGTTTATTCCTTCCTTCCTTCCTTCCTTCCTTCCTTCCTTCCTTCCTTCCTTCCTTCCTTCCTTCCCTAACATGAACCAATCACCTTTTAGTTTTCAGTCAAGATACGAAGATTCAACCACAGTTGAATTCTTCGTGGATAGGAGCTGGGCAGGTGTTTATGCTCAGGCATGCTGTGCCCTCCAGACTGACTCCTCTTCACAGTATTTACGTCATGCTAGTGTTTGAGTTACTTGTAAGAAATGTAGTTGCTGAAAAGCACGTAGACTGCCAGCATCATGTGAAGGCCTTTGATGCTGCCTTTCCACATGTTGATGTACTTGTTCCATACCTAATGATACCTCCCTGAAAGGCTCCCATGATGCCCTTGGGGTGAAATGCTACCTCAATATTCAGCTTGGAAGCTCTCCAAGTTTATCTTCTATGAGCTTTTCCTTCAGTGGCATGAGCAACACCATCTTGCAGTCTGCAGGGCCTAGCCGGGCCCATCCTGCTTTCTTATGGCTCCTAGAAGTGCCAGCCCAGAGGTGGGACCACCCACAGTGAACTGGGCCCTCCTACATCAGTTATCAATCAATCAAGAAAATGCCCCACAGGCCAGTTTGGTGTGGACATATTCTCAATTGAGAGTCCCTCTCCCCAAATGATTGTGGTTTGTGCCAAGCTGACATAAAACCATCGAGCACACGTGAGTTCTGAGGATTAAACTCAGAACTTCAGGCTTGCAAACAAGTGCTTTTAACCACTGGGCCATCTCATGGACCCCAAAGAAACAAGTTACCCACCCAATGTTGCCCAGACAAGCCTTCATTATCAACTTAACATCTAGAGTCATCAGAGAGAAGAAGCGTCAGCTGAGGAATCGCCTAGGTCAGGTTGGCCTGTGGGCATGTCCGTGGGGGATTGTCTTGACTGTTAATTGATGTTGGAGGGCCCAGATCACTGCTGCTGGCACCACTCATCAGGCTGGGGGTCCTGTATAAAAAGGCTAGGTAAGCATGAGCAAGTAAGCAAGCCAGAACATGAGCTAGCCATCAGGGTTCCCCCATGGTTGCTGCCTTGAGTTCTTGCCTTGGCATCCCTCAGGAATGGGCTATGAGCAGGACATGTAAGTCAAATAAACACTTTGAGAGCTTTGCCACAGTAACAGAAAGGAAGCTAGAACAGTAGTACCCCGTCAGTTCCTATGATAGGCAAAGAGGCAAGAGACTGGGGGTGGAGCTCAGCCTTAGAGCAGTTGCTTACTATGCCTTATGCCCTGGGTACCATCCCCAGCATCAAAAGCAAACAAACAAGCAACATCAAAGTGCAAGCGATTTATAAATGAGAGAAGGCTATCAAGGGAGGCCGGGATGTGCTGATGGCGGAGGCTGTTGGGGAGGGATGGGTATACCATGTGAGACTTGGCAAGGCTCAACGACACGGGGAATTTCACGCCTGTCTTAGCCGTTCTCAGCCCCGTGCACCTTGTAAGGCCACAGGAAGGCCAGCTTCCTGCGGCTGTCAGCTGCCAGGGCCACTGGGATGCTTGCCACAGAAGGCACAGCCTGGTGCTCTTTGGGAAGCCTCTGACATTTTCCATAGGATAGCTGCACAGGTGGAGCCCCGCACAGGCTCCCCAGGCCCAGCTGTCTCCCCGGGGCCATCCGGCAGCTCCTTCAGAGTGAGAGGTGGCAGCAGATGGGGGCCACTGCTCACTTCTACAGGCTTCCCTTCCACAACTGAGTCAGCCACACAGCCCAAAGACACTGCTCTCCAGTTCCAAACGTATGTGTGGATAGCAGGATGCTTGGCGGTATGTCTGAAAATGAAGCCGAGTGTGTCTGAAATGAATGGGTGTTCTTCGAGGTTCAGAGATGCTCCGCGTGGGTTCCAAGTGAAATAAACGGGGCACGCCGGCTCACACCCAGGGAAACAACGCTGCTCTCTTTTTCAATTTGCTGAGCAAATGACTTGGCTTAAGAACCCCCAGTTAACAGGATGGCTCCAATGGTGCCTGCCCTTTTGATGCCTGGCATCAGCTAGCCTGGGTGTGAAGTTCGGGAACAGCTCCAAAAACTAAAAAAAAAAGAAAGAAAAGTAGCTGATGCCAGGCCAATGAGATGGCTCAGCAGGTAAAGGTGCTTGCCGCCAATCCTGCTGGCCCGAGTTCCATCCCTGGGACCCACGTGGTGGGAGGAGGGAACTGACTCCTGAGAGTTGTCCTCTGACCTCCACGGGAGTGCGGTTTAATGTGCCACCCACCCCAAATAAATGAGTCAGTGTAAGAACTGTTATTAAGCCTTGGGGTGAAGTGCCCTGGTTATAATTAATGTTGTGAGCTCAGCTGGCTTGCTCTCCAAGAACCCTAACATGATTGTGAATGCGGGAGGCTCTGTATTGTTTCTTAAAAGGAAAAAAAGAATACATTTTCGTTCATGTCTCCAATTACTGTTGTGGTGCATATGGGAAAAATAACCTCCTTTAAATGAATACAGATTTTAGAGTGTCCCCTCACCCATGGTTACCCTCATCCCATCCTTCCACCCTCCTCTGTGAATGGCAATCACCAGGAGCATTTGATGCAATGTGCTTCCAACACTTTTCCTTTGCAAGTCAAATAGAACAGAGAGATAGATGCTGTTTGCACACAGGTGTAGCTAGGTGTGAGAATGAAAATTAGGCTTTTCTCTACATATTGCCCTGTAAACCGGCCTTTTTCCCAACTCAAAGCCAAGAACACTTTCCAAGTCTCTCTCTTGGATTCCCAAGCTGTTCTTCCTAGTGACGTCAGAGTTTGGCTATCGGCACTATTTAACAGTCTATCAGGAGGTCTGAATTGCTTCAGCTTTTGTTATTTTAAGCAGTGACACTTCTTACTGCTAGAGTATTAATCCTGGTTCTGAGCTGTAGGACTTATTTTTCTTTAACAAGAGACAAGGGCTGCAGAGACAGCTCAGCTGGTAAGTTGCCTGCCACACAGACACGAGGACCTGAATTCTAGCCTGAAAGCCTGCTTTGAAAAAGCTGCCAGGCGGTGGAGTGTCCTTGTAATCCCAGCACTGGGGAGGTGGCTAGAGACAGATCCCTGGGCCTCTCTGGCTAGCTAACCTATCTGGTAAGTTCAGGTCAGCGAGAACCTTGTCTCAGAAAAGCTAAAATTAAACCAAGTGAGGCCTGGGGGGGGGGGGTTGCCCAGTGGTTAGAACAAATGCTGGCCTTTAGAGGCCCCAAATTCCATTCCCAGCGCCCATGTTGGGCAGCTCACAAGGTATTCTTGTGTAACTCCTGCCCCAGGGGATTCTACACCCTCTTCTGGCCTCCACAGGCACATTACACTCACGTGCACAGTCCCACACACGGACACATATACGTGTAATTAAAATATAAAATCTTAAAACAACCAAACAACAAAACAGCTAAGGTATACGGTGCCTGAGGAAGGACACCCGAATTGTCCTGTAGCTTCCACATACACCCACACGCACACACATGAACGCACACACGGACTGTTGTGCCCTGAGTTTTAAAGTCCTTTAGTGTGTCCTCGCCCAGACTGCATTTTGGGTAAGAGGGAAAGCTGTTTGGGCCACGGTGTGAAATAGACCTGAGGCCTGTCAGTCCCCAGGCCTGGTGGGTGGTTACTCACCACCGATCTGTCATCTTGATTGTTCGTGGAGTGGCTGCGGGGACTAGAAATGCTGCCAGCCCCCCCGAATGCACACAGGAACGAGGAGCATATGCAGGAAATGCTAAGCTCACCTATTTTATATGCACGTGCAGCCTGGCCCAGTCCCCAGGCGCGCCTGGCTGTGTGGGCACAGCTGCCGGGAGGGTTTGGTGGCTTTGCTTAATGTCATGAGTAACTAAAGCGAGGGACAGGGCTCACAAACAAAAGGCTACCCGAAGCCAGGCCTGCTTGGCTCACCAGGAACCAGCCATTCCGCTTTTCCAGAGAGGTGATCGTCGGCCGCCGTGGTGAGCACGGTCAGCATCAAGCACACGCTTCTCTATTACGGAATTGACATTTGCAAATATCACATCCTATTAAAGCAAATGAGGGTTGCGGGGGAGACTGGGCTGATGAAAGCTTTTGGGAGAAAAAGAAAGGACTCAGAGTCTGTGTTGTCTTCGCCTTGAAACAGTCCATCACGACTGGGCTGGCTGAAGGGCTCATGGGGAACCTCGCAGCATTTGAGGCTTGTCATGTGCTGTCTGGACATGACCAGGGGAAGTGGGAGAGGAAGCAGATTTGGGGGAGGAGTCTCTTTGTTCATGGTACACCCCACTGTAACATCAGGGGCTAGAGTTAGCCAAGATGAACATTTTCTACTTGCAGACTCCCAAGCATAGAAGGACAGGGCTTTGGGCATGTCAGGGACACAGATCATGATTATTTGGTTTTTGAATGTTTATTTACGTGTACAGGTGTGATTATGCCAACATGTATGTGGATGCCTTTGGAGGCTAGCAAAAGGTGTCAGACCCTCTTTAGCTGGAGTTACAGGCAGGTGTGGGCTGCCTGACCTAGGTGCTGGGAACTGAACCCCTGCTCTCTTGAAGACTAGCAAGTGCTCTTCACCGCTGAGCCATTTCTCCAGCCCCAAGAGTATATGAGCAGCTGAACCTTGCTATGAAGCCAGCCAAGTTCATCCCACTTTCTTACCCAACCTCTGTGTACTACCTCCTTCTGAGCTCTTCCAGATCAGCTAGAGTGTTAGAACATCTCACACATTTTAAATGGCATTTAGTCAAATTAATTGGCAGGATTTCGTGCAGCTCAGGCTGGCCAGGATGACCTTTACCTTTTGAGTGCTGGGATGACAGGTGTGCAGTACCTACCACACCTGGTGTGGAGTGTAGGTGGTGCTGGGGATGGACCCAGGACTTGACACGTGTGAGGTGAGCACTCTGCCAGCTGAGCTACATCCCAAGGCTCCTCAAAGGGCACTCTTTTGTGGCAAAGTAGGATGACTGTGAATCCCCTCACTCCCTTCTATACATCACAATCACACTGTGATAGAAGCTGACAGCAAAAGGTGTTCACTAAAGCTCAGAAGAGTCAGAACATCACTGAGGAAATGCGGAAAGATGGGTGAATGCTCTCATCTTGGATTCTGTGTTTTATGACACTGGACCGGTCCGTTTCAAAGTTTTCAGTGGTTAAGGGTGCTTGTTGCTATTCCAAAGGACCCGAGTTCAGTTTGCGGCATCCATATTGTGCAAATCACAACTGCCTTTAACGCCAGCTGCAGGGGATCCAATGCCTTCTTCAGGCCCCCTGAAGGCACTGCACTTGTGTGTACAAACCCACACAAAGCTGTGTGTGTGTGTGTGTGTGTGTGTGTGTGTGTGTGTGCGCGCGCGCGCGCGCGCGCGTGAGTCTATGTGTGTGCTTTAAAAAACTGTGAAAGGACATGTATGCTACGTGCATTTGTGTGTGCTCATGCTTGTGTCTTGGGGAAATTTATTGTGGAAGAAAGTAAATTTGCACATTAGCGACTTTCCAGACATAATTACTTTGATTTATTCTCCTCCCAACCCTGGAGGGAAGGCCAGGTTATTAGATTTAGTTCTACAGAAGGCATCTGTTAGTGAGTTAATGAAAAAGCCTGAAAGGCGTTATTCAGGCTTTTTTCTTCTCCTACAGAATACGAATGGTTTGGGTAGGTTGATTGAAGGAGGCCTTTTTTAATTCCTCTGAGATCCATCGGATTCTGGGAGGGCAATCATGAGGTGGGTTTTTGTTTGTTTGGTTTGCTTGTTATTTGTTTGTCTGTCAGCTGCCTAAATTTGAGAGTATCCACATTGGAAGATGGGTGACAGCTGGGGAAACTGAGGCATTCCAAGGCTGAGCTGCAAGGGCGACAGCTGGGGGAAAGGCAGGTGGTGATTTGAGACTTCAATGGCGTATCCATTACTTTTCTTGTTAGCATGACAAAATGCTGACCAGCAGCTTAAGGATGGAGGTGTTGACTTTGGCTCAGAGTTAGACCCTACAGTCAGCCCGTCAGGGCAGGGAAGTCACGGTGGCTGTTGAGGCAGCTGGCCACATTGCCCTCCCTCCCCAGTCAGGAAAACAGGAAGACAAGCACTGGTGGTCACTTTCTCCTTCATCTTCAGCTCAGACCCCAGCACATGGAATGATGTCGCCCACCTCAGTCTGTCTGGTCTAGACACGTCTGCACAGACATTCCCAAACCCTTGTCTTCTAGGTGATGCTAGACTGTGGGAAGCTGACAATCAGTGTTACCTACCACAAATGGGGACATGGATTCCTCAGGGTTCTTGGGAAGGGCTGGACTGGCTGCCATGTTGGAAGTGGCCTTGGTGACCACCGTGTCACTTACACAACTGCATTTCTATCGGAGTCTTGGGTAACAACCCAGCAGTACCCACTTGAGTGCAAGTAACTTTCCTTTTTATAGTTCTCCGAAAACCATTTGTATAAGTATGTATGTTCTACATATCATGGGATTTCCTAGTTTTTCAATTAGTGTGTGTTCACTTACAAAGTGAAGCACACCATAGTGTGAAAACAAAGATCACCCTTTATCCTGCCACCCAGAGAAAATGATGAAGGTGGATTTTTTTTCTTTCCATCTCTTTTATACATGCCCAGGTTCATATGCTACCAAACTGGGTCCATGCTGTGTCTGTTGTACATCCTGCCTCTATCTCCATGGACTTTTCTAGAATGAGGATTCTTTGTGATTTAAAAACTCTTGATGGGCTCTAAGTGGCCACGAATGTTGTGTCTTCTGGATGCAACATCTCCTCTTTCAGTTAACACTGTGTGGGCTGATGACACAGCTCAGTTGGTAGAGCGCTTGCTTATAAGCACCAAGCCCTGGGTCAGTCCCCAGTATCACATAAACAGGCCACTGATCCCAGCATGTAGGAGGTTAACAGAGGAAAATCGGTTCATCTTTGATTATGTAGTGAGTTTCAGACCAACGTAGATGTGATGGTTTGAAAGAAAATGGCCCCCAAAGGGAGTGGCACTATTAGGCGGTGTGGCCTTGTTGGAGGAAGTGTGTCACTGTGGGAGTGGGCTTTGAGGTATCTTTTGTTCAAGCTTCCCTCAGTGTGACTTCCTTGAAGTCAACTGATTGCCTGTAGGACTGTCAGCCACTTCTCCAGTACCATGTCTACCTGCATGATACCATGCTCCCCGCCATGATGATAATGGACTGAACCTCTGAAACTGTAAGCGAGCCACCCCAATTAAATGTGTTTTTTTTAAAGAGTTGCCATGGTCATTGTGTCTCTTCACAGCAATGAAAACCCTAACTAAGACAATAGGTTACATCAGACCCTGTCTCAAAACCAAACCAAACCAAAACTATATGTGGTTGTTTCCTGTTACACAGCATGTGTGTTTTTCCTGTTACACAGTATCTGAGATTCTCGCACAACCTTGCATTTATCTGTCTATTTTCTCAGAAACAAAATTCCTTTAAATGGACTCTCTGATCAGAATTATTTTATGTATCACTAAACTACCCTCTGAGGAGATTATGGCCAACATCAAGTATTTCACCTAAAGAGGCAAAATGTTATCATTAAAACTAAAATGGCTTTTAAAGAAGTAACCCCAGAGACCTCAGCCCAAATTGATTGCTTGACTAATGAAGATTTTCTGCAGTTTATTGAACCAGAGTTTAGTTCACCTAACCGCACAGTCATACTCCCTTCCTTGTTGACATGTTCTGATGGGGCTGGAATGCTGTGATGGCTCACTGGGTAAGAGGACTTATGGGTAAGCATGAGGACCCAAGTTTGAATCTCAGCATCCCTGTGAAAAGCTGGGCGTGGCCATGTGTCCCTAGAACACCAACATTGGGAGGCAGAGAAGCTGAAATAAAACAGCAAGATTCTGGTTCAGTGAGAGACTCTTCTTCAAGGCAGAGAGTAATAGAGGAAGACATCCCATGTTCTATTCTGCCCTCCACATGTGAGTGCACAAACTTGCACATATGCACATTCATGTGAATGTATCCTCCCTTCACACACACATGCACACACATACACACACACATATACACACATGCACACACACATACACACACACACACACACACACACACACACACACACACACACACACACACACACACGAGAGACTTGTCAAATGCATTAAAATAAAAACAGAACACTCTAGGCAATGTCTTGACTTACTGGGTTGGGGAAGCCGTGGAAAAAGACAATGAAATTCTGCCAACCCCATTTGTTCATGGTGAAGCTGGGTGAGATTTTCCTCATTCTGAATATGTGTAACGTGAAGAGTAGCCGTCCAAACCGTCTGAAGCAAGCCTTTTCACAGAGTCTCATCTCCATGGTCTACTCAGAATTCTCAAGATGTATTGCTAGAATATTTCCTGCTCTTTCAGGCAGCTGGTGTTCTTTACACTAACTTGGATGATGGTTCAGTGTTTGGCAAGATGTCCTTGGGATCCAGCTACTGTTAAAGTGGCAGGTGCTTCAGTTCAGCGTTCTTACAGCATGTGCGTGTGTGTGTGTGTGTGTGTGTGTGTGTGTGTGTGTGTGTGTACGCGTGTGCATGTGTGTGTGTTCTATGTTGCTATGATAAAATAGCTGACAAAAAGCAACTGAGGAGAGAAAGGGTTTATTTTAACTCATAATTCCGGGTGACAGCGCACCATTGTAAGGAAGTCACAAGGGCAGGAGCTTGAAGCAGCTGTTCATCTCGCATTCGCAGTCAAAAGCGGAGAGAAACGGATGCACACACGCTAATCATTCAGCTAGCTTTCCTGTTCTTAGACAGTCCAGGGCCCAAAGCTGGGCAACGGTGCCACTAACTTTCAGTCTTGGTCTTTCCTAAGACCACCCCTCAACAGATATGCCCAGAGGCTGACCTGATCTAGACAGTCCCTTCTGGAGCACTCTTCCCAGGCGACTCTAGGTTGTGTCAAGTTGACGGTGAGGACTCACCAGCAGTGTGTGGTGGAAATACTTGCTCATCTTTATTTAAACTGATGTATCCCAGACTTTACAGAGGAGGCACCAACTTCTGTCATCCGCTGTCACCTAAGCATATGACATTGTACTAGAAAGTGCTGCTTACTGGAGGAGACGCTGAAGTTAGGGGCCTGCCACCAGCTCTGGTGGTAAGCATGAAGTCTCAGAAAGGGTTGATAATGTTCTCTACTGTGGAAGTCATTGATGTGCCTTAAAATTAATTAATTAATTAAGAGCAGTTGCCTTTCATGAAGCAGAGAAAGATGTTCAGGAGCTGAAGAAGGCTGAGAAGCTGAGGAGAGAAGGCTTTTCCATGTTTTCTTGGAGATGGGTCTGGAAAGACATCATTAATAGCTCAATATATACACAACATTTATGCATATATACACATGTGCATGCACACAAAAGTATATTCATACTTATGCACACATACCTGTAAACACAGATGTCATATATGTACAGACTCACATATACACATATTAACACACATATGAACACACATGATT
Organism: Peromyscus californicus insignis; assembly: GCF_007827085.1. Lineage (NCBI taxonomy): Eukaryota > Metazoa > Chordata > Mammalia > Rodentia > Cricetidae > Peromyscus > Peromyscus californicus. The sequence goes on along the minus strand of NW_026294436.1, from coordinate 14,366,940 downwards.
ATATACACACATATAACATTCACATACACATATATAAATACACACAAATATACCTATATATAAATACATATATGTGCACATCTATATACCAATACATACACACACACACACACATATATATATATATGTACATGTATACATATAAACAAATATTCCTAAATGAAAGTGAAATTTGGGGGGCTGTAGCTGGGAGGTGCAGTGCTGGTGTGGGTTTCGTTGCCAAGCACTACAAAACAACAACAATAACACCAACAAAACAGCAAAACAAATTCCAGAAACTTGGAAATGGCCTGCCCCCCACTGTCTGTCAGCCCTGAATTATTACAAATCTGAGCACCATGTCCCAGCCTTTTCCTGTTAAGGACAGCTTTGGGCGTGTGACCTTTTAACAAGCTTGTGGCTAATTCCCTAATTGATGTTTGGTGACGTTCACACACACTGGGCCCCGCCTCCTCACCCAGCTACAAGCCATTAAATCAGCGATGGTTGTAAATGGCGTATCTCTTTCACGGTTTTGAATCTGGAGTGCCCCCCCCCATACACAAAGCGTGTTAATGGTTAATAAAAGCCCTGTGTACACAGGCAGCAGTCTTAAACACAAGACCCTCATTCTATCATGCGCTTAACTACCTTCGGCTTTAATAGGGCAGATTGAATGTGGAGCTGTGATTACCCACTGCCTCATTAAACAAGCACTGTGAGGGGCGGGGTCAGCCCTCCCCATCTGTCAGAAGGCCAGCAGGCTGGTACTTAGGGAGGGGACAGGCCTGCCTTCGGGGCTGCTGTAAGACATCCATCCGCACTTCCCTTTCTTCCAGCATGCATGGGATTTGATCTTTTCCCTCTTGTTTGAGAAAAGCAAACAGCATAGTAATTCAGAAGCAGTGGGCAGACAGATTAGAGCAAAATGGGGCAGCTGAGATGAGCCTTGGATGAACTGATAGAATAATTATGGGGGAGTTATAAGAGCCTTCGCTTTTTATTGCACCCGGAATCATTTGGCTCCTGGGGCTGGCGGGGTGTCTCTACAAGGCTGTGTATTTTGTTGGAAAACCAAGGATGAAGGGCAGTGAGTGTCAGATCTGTGACCCTAACACAACACAGGCACAGTGGACAACACGCACGTGCCCTGGCTGTGACATTTTGTGTAGGGGTAAATGTCCTTCCATGCACACACACAAGGTCTGTAAGTATTGGAAACTTAGCTAATGTTAGCACCCAAAGTATTTATAATAATCGTTCTTATCGCTGTCAATTGCTTCTTATTATGACCATTTTTATTATTTTCAACTAACTGGTATAGTGTCTTCTTTTAGGAGTTACCCAGGAACAGATAAAGGGGAGTGGGTTCTCTCTGAAGACTAAAGTGCTGAGTCTTCTTTAGTGTCTCTGTGTGCGTGCAGCTGTGTCTAAAGAAGCCAGAGGTCAGCTCAGGTGTGGTTCCTCAGGAGCTGTCCACCTTTGCTTTTGCGTCAGGGTCTCTCACTGGCCTGAAGCTCACTGACTTGGCTTGGCTAGGCTAGCCGGACAGCAAGCCCCAGGATGCTCGAGTCTCCCTCTTCCCAGTGCTGGGATTTCAAGCAGGCACTGCCACACCTGGCTTTTTAATATGGGTTCTGAGGCTGGACCTCAGATCTTTCTCATACTTGAAACGCAAGCACTCTGTGAGCCGAGCCATCTCCTAGCTTATCACTGACTTTTAAAATCTGTATCATCAGATCCTGAGCTGAAAAACCTCTGTATGGGAATTCACTTATCACAAATAGCTGACCCCAGCCCACAGTTGACGGAACTGGGCAAAGAGGAGTTACACAGCTTTCCTGAGGCCAAGTGATTGGAAAACTCAGGTGCTGTACTTAGGCCTGGCACTCTGTTTCCTGAGCCTGGGCTCTCAGTGGCTCCCTCCTGCTTTTACAGCCAGAAAGCGGCTCCCTGGAGCCGAAGATTCCTTCACGCTTAGAAATTACATCACTGTGATAGAGTCCATTGAAATTAGGGAGAGGATTCCCCCTAATAGAGACATCTACATCTTTCATTAAAACTTTAACAACTGAATCCTTTGGGGGATGCTAATTCTATATTTGCAAACATAAGGACTGTATGACTATATCAGATATAAATTATGTGTGTGTGCATGTGCGTGTGTGTGTACATGCGTGCGTGCGCGTGTGTGTATGTGTGTGTGTGTGTGTGTGTGTGTGTGTGTGTGTGTGTGTGTGTGTGTGGCTATGTACACATGAGTACTGTTAGCAACAGAGGCCAGAAGAGGACATTGAGTCCCCTGGAACTAGAATTATAGGTGGTTGTGAGTTGCGTGACATGGATGCTGGGAATGGAAGACTCACCCTTAACCACTGAGGCATCTCTCCTGCCCACATCTTCTTTTTTGGAGACATGGTCTCTCAGTGGCCTGGAGCTCATGATTCAGCTAGGATGGCTGGCTAGTGAGCCCCAGGGATCCCAGTGCTACCTCCTCCATGCTAGGGTCACAGGTGTGAGCCTCTGTACCTGGATTTTCTGTGGGTGCTAGGTCTTGAACTCATGTCCTCATGCTTGAGCAGCACACATCTCACTGATTGAGCCGTCTCCCCAGCCCCAGAACTGCATTTTTAAGGGGAGCCTTAGCATGTGACTCTAATCATGTATTTCAATGTAACTTTAAGTTCCAGAATTTTTAGGAAGTAGCCCCACGAGGTGAAGGTTTTTGTATTAATTATGAACACACTTTTCTCCAGGTTATAATGTTGTGAAGCTCCAGTGTATCGGTATTCCGAATAACTTAAAATAACTCTGTGTAGACAGCCAGCGTCCCGTGAAGGAGGGAGGATACCTCACTTGGTAAAGTGCTTGTCTTGCAAACATAAGGACCTGAGTTAAATCTCTAGAACAAAAAAAGCCTGTCGTGATAGTGAGTGCTTGTAATCCCAGCACTGAGGAGGCAGGGACAAAGGGCGTTCCTGGGCCTCTCGGGGACCCAGTCTAGCCTACTTGGTTATCTCCAGGCTAGTGAGAGACCCTGTATAAAAATCAACAGAATAATGTTTGAGGCTCCTCTGACCTCTACACACACACACACACACACACACACACACACACACACACACACACACACACACAACCCAAACCAGCTTCCCAATTTAAGAAATGCATAACATGTATTCTTTTTGTTTGTTTGTTTGTTTTTGTTTTTTGAGACAGGGTTTCTCTGTGTAGCTTTGCACCTTTCCTGGAACTCACTCTGTAGACCAGGCCTCAAACTCACAGAGATCCACCTGCCTCTGCCTCCTGAGTGCAGGATTAAAGATGTGTGCCACCACTGCCCAGCACAATGTTTTTTCTTAAATGTTCTGATTATCTGTTTCTTTCCTGTTCTGCTGAGAACTACCAGCTCTTCTTGAAGAGTAGAGTATGTAGGTTACAGAGAAGGTACAGAAATAAACAAGAGCTGGCCACGGGCCCGGGGCACCTGACCCCCAGCCAAGAGCTCTCTTGTCAATTATGTGGAAGAGACCCTACAGTTTGTGGATGACTTATTGCAAAACTCATGTTTTCCCTAGCTTGCCAGTGAGTAAATAATACCTACTGTTCAGTTCTTGCATTTTGGTTGTACAAACAAATCTGTACCTCAAACCTGTTGACTTAAAATAAAAACTGTTAATGAGCCAGAAATCCCATTGCCACATCCAGACTAGAATTTCAGCTTCGGGATTTTTGAGAGTGAAGTCAACGCCGCTCATTTTTAGCAGGAGGGAAGCCATGGTTTGCTATGCAACCTCAGTGTGAATGACGCAGATCGATCTGGAACCCAGGGCTCTTGATTCTTGCCCAGCTTACTGTCTTTAGCAATACTGTAGCTCATGTTAGAAAAAAAATGTGTGCACAACTCTGCCTGGAAGAATTGTGTGTGTGTGTGTGTGTGTGTGTGTGTGTGTGTGTGTGTGTGTGTGTGTATGTGTGTGTGTGTGTGTGGGGTGATGGATCAGTTGGTCAAGCATTTGCCTTGCAGACACAAACAAAGTGAGTTTTATCCTCAGAACCCACATGAGAAGCCAGGCAAGGTGACCCCATTACTGGAGGGACACATAGCAGTTGGCCTTTCAGTTGATTCTCACCCAGTCAGGCTAACAGCGAAGACTAACCACCACGGACAGATTCACCACAATACTGGAAGCAAAGTGTTCTCTTTCTAGTTCCCATTTTTTCCCACAGGGAAACTGAGTCCTATAAAGGTTAAACAGGGCTCTCTCTAGCCACAGGTCCTGAGGCTATGATCTGCTTAACCATTGGTTGAAAATACCCGGAAGGAAGTGTTCACATTAACCTCATACAGACCTTTTCCTGTTAGCGTTGCCTAAGCCATGCAGCACAACCATTTACCCATCGATGGTCTTAGGTGTCGCAGGGAGATGTGGTTTATGGGCTGGAAAGGTGGCTCAGTGGTTAAGGATGTGTGCTGCATCTGGACAGTTCCCAGTACCCACATCAAGTGGCTCACACTGCCTTTAACTCCAGCTTCAGGAGAGATCTGATGCCCTCTTCTGGCCTCTGCAAACACGAGGATTTGGGTTTGATCTCTCCCAGGACCAATGTAAAAAAAAAAAAGTGTGTGGTGGCATGCATGTGAATCCCAGGGGAGGAGGGGGAGACAAGTGGATCACGTGGACTCAGGGGGGGCAGCTGGACCACTAGACAAATCAGTGAACTCCAGGTTCAGTGAGAGGTCTTGTCTCAAAAATTAAAGACGAGAATTATTGAGGAAGACACTGAGATCAAACTCTGGTTTTACATGCAAATGGATACCTGTACATGCATGCATACAAACATGTTATCAAATGCAATGTTTTAAAGTTTAGAAATGTGAGTGAGCAGCGCTTCACACATCACCGGGATGTTTAAAGACAAACGCTAAGGGGAGGAGCCAGTTGAGTGTGGTGGTTCTTGCCTGTCATGCCAACACTCAGGAGGTTGAGGCAGGTTGGTTGCCTTAAGTTTAAGGGTAGCCTGGACTACACTGTGAGTTCCAGGCCAGCCTGGGTTACAGTGTGAGGCTTTATACCAAACAAACAAATAAACCAAAACAAAAGTACTATACCAACAGAATGTATTTCTAGAATTTTCTTTCCTGTATAGAAATAGAAGGGAACAAAGCTGATCCTCACAGCATTATTACTCAATAGTATATTTCTTTCCAGAAATTTCTCCCTGAATTTAGATTTTTTTGCATATTTCTTATCTGTCATCTGTCTGTCTGCCTAGTTATAAATATGTACAATTTTATGGCCTACTGTTTTTTTGGTCTTTCCAGGCAGAGTTTTGTTATGTTGCCCAGGCTGACCTTTGAACTCAAATCTTGCTTCAGCCTTCTAAGTATATGATATAATAATATTTTATCATTTAGACTCTGTTTTGTTATCTATGGACACAAACCTTTTATTTGTATCTTTTTATTGATCTTATTTTATGATAGCTGGATACACATTCACAATGTTTAATGATTGATTCCGGGTCACAGTCAATTTGTGCAAATCATTTTTGTGCATTGGAATGAGACACTCTCCTTGTTATTTGAGATGTGGAATACTTGAAGCGATGGTTCTGTAGCCCAGAAGTCATCTCTGTGTTCTGAATGCCCTTGTCTGAGTTCTTCACATTCCCTCTCGCCTCCCCACCCCTCCTCTCTCACCAAAACTCCACTCTGTTCTGTCAGATCAGCTTCAAAACAAACACAAATTGAATCACCCAACTGCACTGATGGAACTTGGTCACTTAAACTCCCCTTTCGTGGAACATTGAAAGTCCTCATGTCTAGATCTAAGGAAGGGTTCTGTGAACATTCTTCTGTAAGAAGCTTTTTCTTTAGGGGTAGACTCCCAGAGGTGCCTCAAAGCAAACAAATGATTTAAGCCAATTACTTTAACTGCTATAATCAAGGAGCTTGGGAACATTGGAAAAAGGGTTACTTCAGTGATTGCTGGAGTGTGTGTGTGTGTGTGTGTGTGTGTGTGTGTGTGTGTGTGTGTGTGTGTGAAGCAAAGACATTAATTCCACTCACCAAGGCATACTAGGAAGCATGTATACTGAGTGCTGAGCTGGGCTTGTGTGTTTGGGGGTAGGTGGGTGGGGTATGTGTGTGTGCGCGCGCGCGCGTGTGTATACTTGTGTGTGTGTATATCTGTGTGTAGGTCAGAGGTCAGTGTCTTCTTCCATCATCCACCGCATTTTTTTCCTTTTTCCATTTGTGTGTGTAATGTGATATACATGTGTATGCGTGCATGTGTATGGGGGCACATGTGTGGGAGGCTGTGCGTTGTGTATGTGGAGGCCCCAGGCTGGTGTCAGGAATCATCCTCAGCACTCTCTTGATTTATCCATCAAGGCAAGGTCTCTCTGTCAAATGCAAAGCTTGCTGACATACCCAGGCTCCCTGGCCAGGTTGCTCTAGGATGCCCTGTCTCTGCCTTCCGAGGATGGAATTACAGATGGCCACCACAGCCACCCAGCTTTTATGAGGGTTCTGGGGATACATACTCAGTTCCTTAGACTTGTACGGCAAGCACTTAACTGAGGCAACTCCCCAGCCCCACGGGACCTTGTTTTTTGAGACAAAGTCTCACACTGAAGCTGGAGCTGATTGGGTCAGCTAGGCTGGCTGGCCAGTGAGCCCAGGGATCCACCCCTCTCTCTGTCTCCCAGCACTGAGACTTCAAATGAGTATCACTGCAGCCGGCTTGTTTTAAAGCACCGGTTCTGGGGGTCCAGCTCAGGCCCTGAGGTTTGCAAGGCAGGTGGAATTCTGAGGAGCAGCAGACAGTGAAGAGGCCAAACCAGCCGTCCCCCCCTAGCTTCAGCTTGAGTTAATGTCAGCACCACTCAGAGCTGGCAGAGAACGCAAGCGAGTCACAAGGACGTCGGTCCCTTGTGCGCGCCCTCCACACAGAGGCACTGCAAATGACCTTGCCTTGCAAATGGGACAAGTAGCTGAGTGTGAGTGAATGTGAGTGATGGTACAGTTGCCCACAGGCCTGCTGGGAACCCGCCCCTTGCTTGCTTAGGATGTTACTCTGTTTCTTTTTCTCCATCATCAGGAACTGCGCAGTCCATCTCCAGGTGCAAAGGTTTAGCCCAGCTAGTTAGCAGTCAGCAGACTCACGGACTGCTGTATTGCTGTGACAGGTGTACTGGCCGATCACATGATCTCTCTCGCTCTCCCACATGCTCTAACACTGCCCTGTCCCCTCCTGCTACAGGAGGCAGCACCTCATTCTCCCCCCCCCCCCGCCCCCTGCTTCCCCCTCAGCAGCCTGTGTGATTCACCTTTGGGCAGCAGAATTCTCTGGAAGTGTGCTGCGTAGCTCCCAAGGCCATGCAGCTGCTGACGGATTCTAAGGGAGCATTTCATCTGGGGGAAGTCAGCCAGTGTGTGGGAAGCCTGACTTCCCTCGGGGACACTGGTTAATCAATCTGGTCGACAGTCCCCACCCAGCTCAGCCCTCCAGCCATCCCTATTCTGGGATGAATCATCTCCAGCCGTCTTTGCTGGCTTCCATTTTGGCTTAAAGTCAATAGAGAGAGGGCCTGGGGGTGCAGGTCAACGGATGGAGCGCTTGTTTAGCGTGCACAGAGTCCCGAGTTCCATCCCCAGCGTCACATAAACCAGGAATGGGGGTGCACATTTGTCATTTGTCAGCAGGAAGACCAGAAATTTAAGGTCATCCTTAGCTACATCTTAACTTTGAGGCCAGCCTTACAGGAGAACCAGTCTCAAAAAAAAAAAAAAATCTATAGAAGGAGAGTGATCAGCCCGGCATGGACCAGGTGCCTTGGTTCAGGGTGGACATACTAAGCAGCACTCTTTGTCTCTGGGACACCGCAGCACGGGAGGGTATGTGGCCCATTGCCGTGGAGTGATGGATGAGGCAGGTTAGGCCCAGCTAGGCTCATGGCACTCACTGCCTACTGAGTTCCTGAAAATGCAGATCTAATAGTCTCACTCCATCATGCTCAAAGCAGCAAGGCTCCCCATGGCTTCAGAAGAGAGTTTGTACAGCTCAGCTCGGCACTGACGGCTGCTCCTTGGTGATTCTCATCCGCTTCTCTACCCGGCTTCTCAGCTAGGACCCAGCATGGACCCTTACCTCTGGACATCTATCATTTCCTGAAAAATAGAAAAACAATCACATCAGTGTCCAAGGCTCAAACTCCGCCTGTGTGCTGGTGACTCCCTAAGGGTACCACCAGGGATACCACCTAGACAGTCTAAGTCTAAGCTCCTGTCTCGACCTGCCCTTCTCAGAATGGGGCTCAGTTGGTGGAGTACTTTCACAGTATGCATGAAGTCTTGGGTTCTACCCCTAGAATCACATAAACCAGGGATAGTGGTACACACTTCTCATCCCAACATTTGGGAGGTGGAGGCAGGAGGATGGGAAGTTCAAGGTCATTCTTAGTTACATCAGGAATTCAGGGCCAGCTTAGGCTACACACGACCCTGTCTCAAAATAAACATACAACAAAATATCTCTACTTGGATGTCTGAGAGAAGTCTCTAACTTAGTGTGTCCAAAACTGACCTTTGGGTCCTCCCCCACCAACACCCACTCTTCTGAGGTCTCCATCTCAGGGAAGAACTGCTCTATTGGTCCCTTTTCCAGAGTCTGAAGTCTGGCATCATTGTTGACTCCCGTTAGTCTTGGACCACACTTAACAGAACCTGTCCACCATGCCTTCAGAGCAGCTCCCAAGTCAGAACGTCTCCAGACTCACTCCTCAAGCTTTACCATTCTGATGCCAACCTGTTCGGTCCCACCCCCACCTGGCCCGGGGTTTGTGTGAGTCTCCTAGCTTCTCTCCTTGTTTTTGCTTTGCCGGAGAGAACACAGTCCTGCTAAAACAGGCCACAGCCTGTCACTTCCAAGTCCCAGCCCCTGTGGCTTCCCATCCTGTAGATTCCATACCTAGACGGCTCAGAGAACTCAAAGAGTCCACCCCCACCCCGCCCCGCCTCTCCCTTTATGCTTTTAATCCCCCCTCCCTCCCCCTCTCTTCTCATGGACTTGCTGTATCACCATTATGTCAGGAAGACTTCCACCTTAATGGCCTGTCTTCCTTCTGCCTGGAAGGTTCTTCCCCCAGATATCTGTACCTCTTGTTCCCGAGAACGGTCCCTGACACAAAGTGGGTGTGTAGTGTTAACAAGATGAATGAAGAAATTCTGATGAGTCCCCAAATCGTCTTTTCCAGGATGCAATGTGGCTCTTCTTTATAATCGAAGTTGTGTGTGTATGTGTGAGTGTTGTAGGTACCTGTGTGTGTGTATATATACATGAGCATGGGTACACATGTGTTCATGTGTATGTTTGTGTGGAGGCCAGAGGTCAGCATTCAATGTCCCCATTACTTTTACCTTGTTCTTTGAAACAGGGTCTCTCAATGATTGGCTGGGCTAGCTGGCCAATGAGTCCAGGACTTCATCCGACTTCACCTCCCCACGGTGCTTGAGTCACAGACTCACTCTACCCCACCTGACTTTTATGTGGGTGTTCGGGACCCACACTCAGGTCCTCGTGCTTGTGTGGTGGGAAACACTTTCCCCACCAAACCACCTCCTCGGGCCCCCGTGGGCTCCTAATTGAGCTGCTTCTGATTGGCTCAGCGTCACTGAAGTGCTCTGTGTGATTTAAATGCTTCCGTTTCCCACTTCTTGAAGAAGGGCCTGGGGCTTATGTGTCACACTCTAGTGCTCAGCAGGTTTCTTGGCATAAGGTGGAACCACAGTAAGTAAATACTTCTCAGTCATGACCTGGCATTTAGTAGTGGATTAGTGCATATAGTCACAGAAAGTCTGCCATGAGGGAGGGAGAGCTGGGCTACTCTTTGCTGTGTTCCCAGCAAAGCCCAGGAACAGGTCTGTGGTAGATTCACTCAGAATTTCCTTCTAGCAAGTTCTTAGGTGATGGTAACATGGATTCAACACACACACACACACACACACACACACACACACACACACACACACACACACTGGTCCCGTGGGAACCTCAACTCAGTTTTGACCCATCAGTTAAGGATTGTGTGGAAGGGTTGTGGGCCGTTTTCTTTATTGAGGGGGTGGTGGGCCATTTGTTTTTCTAACTCAGGAAGCTGCACAGGGTTTAGGCAGGAGAGAAAAGGAGTGTGTACTCTTCCAGGAGCCCTGCCTCCTCAGGACTCCTTTTACTCGGCTAGGCCTGCCTGTGCAGGAGAAGGTGGGTGTGTGGAGTGAGCCAATTCCCCTCTGCCTGTCAGACCTAGAAGGAGTTCACTTAGTGCTGATGGAGAAGTAACCACATTTTCTCTGTTTGCTTCTGACCCAAATCTTTGAGGTGTTCTGGAGAGTGATGGTGGAGCGCGATGTCCTGGACAGACTAGAGTGGTGGTGGTCATGTGACATGGTGGTCATGTGCCATGATGACCAGAGTTGTTGCTGAATGGGCCGGCCACTGGGAGGTCATTAGTTGAATCAGGTTCTATTTCTTGTTGTGTGTGTGTGTGTGTGTGTGTGGTTTGTGTATGTACATGTGTATGTAAGTACACATGTGGAGGCCAGATGTTGACATTGGGTGTCTTCCTCAACTTTCTACTTAGTGTTATTTATGTTCATTTTAATGTTTAAAAAAAATTTAAAAAAATCTGTGTGTATATGTGTGTGTCTCTGCGTGTATATACCACATGTATGCAGGTGCCCTCAGAGGTCAGGAGAGGGTATTGGATTCCTTGGTGCTGGAGCTACTACTGTTAGCTCTGAACAGGTTCTTAGAGCCAAACTCAGGTACTCTGGAAGAGTAGTATTCCCAACTGTGGAGCAAGCTCTCCAGCCCCTGTACACTTCGTTTTTGAGACAAGATCTCTCACTGACTACAGAGCCCACTGATTCAGCTACTTGGTTGGCCAGTGTGCCCCAGGGATCAGCCTGTCTTTCCTTTTATGGGTGCTGGAGATCCAAACTCAGCTCCTCATGCTTGTGCAGCAGACATTTTACCCACGGAACCCCCCCTCCCCCACCCCTCAGGCTCTCTTTCTGGGTAGAACTCAAAGCCTTGCCTGACCTTGAACCAAGCCTCCTACCCCTGTTCTCTCTGACTTTGTCTCCTTGTGTTAATGAAACACACATCACCCTCCCCATTCATAAACTGCACAAAAACAAACACCTGGATGTGAGGAGCCCTCCAGGGGATTTGGGAGCCGATGTGCAGAACTCTGAGTGCCTGAGGAGAAAGCTGCTGTGTAAACACAATATATTATTAATATAATGTTAAAAAATAGCATTGCAGCCTGAGCTATTCATAGGCACTTTGGGCTGCAGAAGCAGCAGGGCTCTGACACACAGGACCTAACACAGTTTTGGGAAGCAGGGGCTATGATTTTCAAGTCTGCAGCACACTGAAAAGAAGAAGAAAAGGAGATTTTAGTAAAAATCTGAGCATATTCTTGTGTATACTGATAGTGTCCACACAAGGTAGGCTGTAGTTTACAAGGTCCAACTTTAAGAAACTGGGTGGCAAACTTCTTTTGAGTTTCCATTATACTTTAGAGCTGCTTTACGATGTGGCTAGTTTGAGGGTACAGGAATGAAGGTTAGGAGTCCCCCTCCTCTCCTCAGACCCATTGGAAAGCAAACAATGCTGCCTCAGACTCCATGGTAAGAAACTCCCAGGTAGGTAAACGAGTAATGGTTAGTTATTGGTTTGGTTAGCTAACTAGTTAGTTGGTCATATCCACTCAACAGATGCACCCAGGACATCTGCTACATGCTACTGTAGACACTGGGAAATGGAAGACATGTATTATTACCTAAGGGACATATTCTCTCTGTCTCTGTCTCTCTGTCTCTCTATCTGTCTCTGTCTCTCTGTGTGTGTGTGTGTATGTGTGTGTGTGTGTGTCACTTTTTGAGATAGGGTCTTTCACTGAACCTCGTGCTCACTGGTTTGTTTATATTAACTTCTCAGCCAACCCCTGGGATCCATTCCAGATAAGGGATTGACAACATGCCAAAGAAATTATTCCATCTATGTAGATTAGTGAACAATGAGTTTCCCTGGGGTTACTTATCGGAGTACAGTTTGACCAAAGGCAGCTGCATCATTGAAAAACTCACCCCACATGGGTGACAAGTCAGCAAAAGCCGCACCCCAGGAGCTCCCTATACAACTTTCAGGCAGTTCCACTGAAAAAAGTCACATCTTCTAAGCAATTGTTACTGTTCATGTAACATTTGAGAAGGGGCCTTGCAAGTCTTGTAAGCTTCAGGAGTTTCCTGAGACCTGTGAGTTTCATTGACTTCCTAAAACTTTTAAGTGTCCTTTACTTTCTGAGGATTAATGAGCCTCCTTCCAGGGGGAAATATTTTAATTTAGAGGAAATAACTACACAACGATCCATGTTCTTTTTCTTACAGAGCCTGTGTCATCTTGGGGGTGATCTTTCTTCTGTCATCTGTATGCATAGTGGTCAAAGCCATCCATGACCTTTCAACGAGGCTGCTCCCTGAAGTGGTAAGGTCCTTCTTTCCTAACGTTCTTCCCTGAAGGTTGCACCCTGATTCTCACACAGGTCTGCTGCAGTGGGTAGGGAAGGGGAAGCCGTTTTAGGGGACAGAAGAACTCTTTGCAGGAACACAAATGACAGCATAGTGAAGTTCTGGGTCAGATGAGACTCCATATAGTTGAGCTGGTACTCATGTCTGTGTCCTGTTCCTTAGGCCTTTTGACAAGTTTTAAAGCAAAATGTCTTTCTTTTCTTAAAAAAGAATTGTATTTATGCAGCTGTGATCCAATCTGTTGCTGAATCCATCTAATGATGCTGTAATAAGAAACATTTCTTTTTTCTTTTGCACCTCAGTGCAGTATGTAAATCTATTTCCATTAGGTTTCCTAGCACGACTGATGTCTAGATATACAAACTAGAAGACACAATTTCTGACAGAGATGTTTCTCACCATATTGTCCTCCTCTGGTCATTACTTTAACTCTTCCTTCCTAGAAGGCAACTGATTTGGTTACTAGGTGATGAAGATGCTGCCACTGTAATTTTTCACATTTGGGTTCATGACAATGTAAAGAAGAAACACTGGCTTGTAGGATGTGTTTGGATTTCGGCTTGACCACAACACACCATTTTAGATATGTCAGAATGATTAGGGAGACTGTGCATTTATCTTTTGGATGACCTATTGTGTAATGCTTGTATAACTTTAGGGGTAGGACCTTGTGAATCTTGTAAATTTCAGGAGCTTCCTGAGACTTGTGAGTTTTGTTGACTTCCTGAACTTTGTAGGTGTCTTTTACTTCCCGGGTCTTAAAGAGCCTTGCTCCAGGAGGGAATGTTTCAGTTTGGAGGAAATATCTATGTAACTGTCCACAGTCTGTTTCTTATAGATCCTGTGTCATCTTGAGGGTAATACTCCCCCTGTGTGTATGTGTAGGGGTGGGGGGAGACAGAGACAGAGAGAGATAGACAGAAAGACATGAGACAGACAGAGACAGACAGACACACACACATACACACACACACACACACACACACACACACACACACACACACACACACAGAGTTAATGAAAACTTAAAGGGATATTCTATCACGTTGAGTAGAGGCATCCAAGTGGCTGCTTGTATTGTTTCTTCTCTCTCTTGAAACTGTCTCTTTTATAGTCCATCAGCACTTTGATTGTTGTTTATTACCAAAGTCGGCCTGAGACTGGTCCTCTGATCTCTCAGGAAACAACAGAAGGAAAGGTGAAAACTTGTTTAAGGTACTCAGTCATTCTCAGGAGTGAGTTAGCTTGAGAAAATACTACAACTGCTTCCATGATTGGGCTCTCCCTCTCATAAGGACTGAGTTATCTCCCCACGGTCTGCCCAGTTGCTGCAGATCTTAAACCTATTTATCCTCTTCCCCAACAAATCTTATGTCACATGACCCATTCTGCTAGAATATGAATCTGCTTAACGTAGAAGGCACCCAGGGTGATTATGTATGTTACACTTCAGGTAGGTGACACCCTGCATTTTTCAGAGGTTATGAATACATCTGAGCTTGAGGAAATGTTACTAGGTAGGACTTTTCAGCACTGTACCAGTTGACACATTCATTTATTCAGATATTAAAGATTCATTTCCAGCAGGCATAATGTCACGGGATGGATGACTTTGCCTACAGGCCTCTAAAGAAATGCTCCTTGGCTCTCTCTCGATAGCAGAAGAACCTTCAGCTGTGGGCAGTCACTCCTAACCCTGTGGTACAGAAGCTCTTAGGAGAGGTGAAGAAGCACAGTGATTTCAATCCTGTCTCACTCTATCAGTGTCTAATGAGCTGCCCCACATCAGGTTTAAAGGGTGAAAGGCCATGTGGTCATACCCAAGATGGGCCCTGTCCTTGGAGAACCTAAGGTTACTGCAGTCTTTTATCAGTTCCTGGATGAGAGTGAAAAATTATAAATCATACCACTTTGTGGATATCCTGCACATGTTTGGTTTTATCTTTAAGCTTTTTAGTATCATGACAAGTTAACCAGGAGTGTCTGAGCTGCTGCAGCAAAGGCTACTGTTTGCCTTAGCAGCACTCAGGGACAGTTAACACTACCAGGGCACAGAAAATGATTTATTTTTAATACATGTGGGAGCGTGGGCATGCGTGAGGATGTGCATGTGTGTGGAGGTCAGAGGGCAACCTCAAATGTTACGTTCAGCAATGCTGTCCCTCTCCTTTGAGACAGGCTCTCTTACTGTCCTAGAGTTCACCGATTTGGTTAAAATGGTTGACCACTGAGCCCCAGGGATCCACCTGTCTCTGTTTCCCCAGCACTGTGGTTACACGCGTGTGCCACAAGGCCCAGGCTTTCATGTGGGTTCTGGGGATTGAACTCAGGTCCCCATGCTGGGTGAGTTCTGGGTTCAGCGAGAGACCCTGACTAGTCAAGATAAGATAGGGAGTGAAAGAGGATAATACCTGATGACAGTCCCTGGCACACACACCTGTATGTGTGGAGTATCTGCATACAGACACATATGTATAACACACACACACACCTGCACAGACACATATGTATAACACTCACACCTGCACACAGACACCTATGTATAAGACACACACCTGCACACAGACACCTATGTACAACACACACACCTGCACACAGACACTTATGTATAACACACATCTGCACACAGACACACATATACAACACACACACCTGCACAAAGACATCTGTGTATGACATACACACCTGCACACAGACACCTATGTATAACACACACCTGTACACAGACACCTGTGTATAATACACACACCTGCACAGACACCTGTGTATAACACACACACCTGCACACAGACACATATGATAACACACACACCTGCACACATACACCTATGTATAACACACACACCTGCACACATACACCTATGTATAACACACACCTGCACACATACACCTATGTATAACACACACCTGCACACATACACCTATGTATAACACACACCTACACACAGACACCTATGTATAAGACACACACCTGCACACAGACACCTATGTATAACACACACATCTGCACACAGACACCTGTGTATAACACACACATCTGCACACAGACACTTATGTATAACACACACACCTGCACACAGACACCTATGTATAACACACACCTGCACACAGACATCTATGTATAACACACACCTGCACACAGACAACTCTGTACAACACACACCTGCACACAGACACCTATATATAACACACACACCTGCACACAGACACATGTGTATAACACACACCTGCACACAGACACACGTGTATAACACACACACCTGCACACAGACACTTGTGTATAACACACACCTGCACACAGACACCTATGTATAACACACACCTGCACACAGACACATGTGTATAACACACACCTGCACACAGACACATGTGTATAACACACACCTGCACACAGACAATATGATAACACACACACCTGAACACACACACACACGCACACCTGCACACAGACACATATGATAACACACACACCTGAACACACACACACATACACACACACACACACACACACACACTCATACACACACAGCACACATGCAGGAACTAATGGAAAAGAAATTGAAAACCTGGTTTGAGTGAACAGATAATTTCACACAGGACAAGGGAAGTCTGAGCTGCACTCAGGGACTTGCTATTTCTGGTAGAGCCTGGACCAAACCAGGGACCGTACTCTTCAGGGCTTCCAGGTGATGGGTGTCCCTCCCAATCACACCTTAACCCCTCCCCTCAAATCCAGGCTGCATTTTCCCAGCTCCGTTCTGCCTGGACAGGAGCAAGGCTGGAGGCTGTGTGTGGCTCCATGGGTAATACTGGCCTAGCAAGTATGAAAGCCTGGGTTTGAGCCCCGGCACCATACAAACTGTGTCTGGAAGTGCACACCTGTCTCATACCCCGGCATAGGTAGAGGTTGGAGGATCAGGGGCTGGAGGTCATCCTCGGCTACACAGTAAGTTTAAGTCCAGACTGGGATACTAAGATACACGAGACTTTGTCTTAAAACCGAAGCGAAAATCAAAACCAGTTGCCTTCAATTCAGCTATGCAGTTCTCTGAATGAGACTCAGTACAAGAATGTGTGTGTGTGTGTGTGTGTGTGTGTGTGTGTGTGTGTGTGTGTACATATGTGAGGGTGTACATGCCTGTGAGACCAGAGGAGGACATTGTGTATTCTCTGTTGCTCTATTCTGCTGTGGGATGGTCTGTATGCTGTGAATGTGTTGCTCTGATTGGTTGATAAATAAAGCTGATTGGCCAGTAGCCAGGCAGGAAGTATGGGCAGGATAAACAGACAAGGAGAATTCTGGGAAGAGGAAGGCTGAGTCAGGATATGCCAGCCCGCCATCCAGAGAGCAGCATGTAATGGCACACAGGTAAAGCCACAGAACACATGGCAACATATAGATGAACAGAGATGGGCTAAGCGTAAGAGCTAGTCAGTAGTAGTCTGAGCTAATGGCCATAGTTTAAAAATAATATAAGCCTGTGTGTGTTTAATTGGGTCTGAGTGGCTGCGGGACTGGTGGGTGAGAAAGATTTGTCCTTGACCTCGGGCCAGGCAGGACACAGGAAAAACTTTCAGCTACACTATTCCCTTGAGACTGGGTCCCTCACTGACCTGGAGTTCGCTGTCTTTCATCTAGGCTGGTGGCGAGCCAGCCCTCGGGATCTTGTCTCCACTTCCCTCCCCTGGGGTGCTGCTCTGCTTTTAGGTTATAACTGGCTTTAGATGTAGATTCTGAGATCTGAACTCAGGTCCTCTTCATATCCACTCCCCAGCCCACAACAGGCCAGTGTTCCACTAGAAATCCGTGTAGCCAGGAGTTACCCAGCTGTGAAGTCAGCTAGCTCTGAACCTCCAGGGCATCACCAGTCCTTTGGGGTTTGTCTGGAAGAGGAAGTTCTCCTGCGAGCCCCGAAGCGGGCCTGTGGGGGTTGTGTGGCCAGGCTGCCTGAGAAAAGGGCCTAAGCCTTCCCCCTCCCCCTTCCGCCACACCTTTGGTCAATGACACAGATTCTGGAGGCTTCTCTCCAACTCTGTGCTGTTCTGATTCTAGATGGGGCAGGAGGAGGCCGTGTGTGTAGAACGTAAGCGAACACCTGCCTGATGCCAGCAGCTTGCTATTTCCTTATTTTCGACACAAAAACAACATCTAGTGACAGGGCTGTGACTCGGTCGGTAGACTGCTTGCCTTGCCTGGGTTCCAATCCCAGCACAGTCTTGAACTAGGGATGGTGGCTCACTCCTGTAGTCCCAGCACTTGGGAGGTGGAGACAGGAGGATCAGAAGTTCAAGGTCATCCTCAGCTAGACGGTTGAGTTTGAGGGTGGCTGGGGCTACATGAAATATTGTCTCTAAAACAAACAAATGAATGAATAAACAAAAATAAAAAGAATGAAAACAACTTCTGAACAAACGTGAGCATCCTTAAGAAATCTGGGCCTCTGATTACCTTACCCACTGAATCTTAGTGTTTTGTTTTGTTTTTTTTTTCCAGTTGATGTATCTTCGTTGTTTAATGCCAAGATGGATTGTTTTATTCTTTCATTTCTTTCGATCTTGGGTTGCTTTGAAAGAGTCCCACCGCACCTGCTCTGATGACGCAGGGCAGGTGATGTACTTTTTTTGTAGCCTCGCGGGCTCTGAAAGCTGAAGGCTAAGGTTGTCGTGGCTGATGGCAGAGTCTGGGTCTGAGCCCTGCTCTTTTCTGCAGGCCGCCTCCCGCCTCCCAGTTGCTAGCTGCTAGTTCCACGGGTCTGCGTGTCTCTGCTGTCCATTGGTTTTCAGGACTTAGCCCTTTAGAATGTCTCCTCCCTCTTCCCCTTCCCTTTCTCTACCCCTCCCCCTTTCCCTCCCTCCTCTCTCCTTCCTCTCTCCCTTCTTTCTCCTCCCTCCCCTTTTCCTGCTCCTCACATATGACCCTTGGCACGTGTGTGCCCCGCCCCCCACACTAAGCAGATACATGAAGTTTTTTAAACCGGAAACTCATCCTTTTCCCTGTCACTGCCCGCCTGCCATCTGCGCTTGTATTGACCTCCATACCTGCTTCCCTGGCTTGGCCACTTGTCCAGTGGAAGCATCCCTCCCTGCCTTTACCTCCCCTCAGCCTGCCCCTGCCAGTGGATTCCCTGGAGCACGGCTGTAGAGCGGTGGTTCTCAGCCTTCCTAATGCTGTGACCGTTTATCCCGTTCCTCATGCTGTGGTGAGCCCCACCATGAAGTTTAGTTTCCTTGCTGCTTCACAAATGTAATTTTGCTCCTGTTAGGAATTGTAATGTAAATATTCGTGTTTTCTGATGGTCTTAGATGACCCCTGTGAAAGGGTCATGTGACCCCAAAGGGGTCGTGACCCACAGGTTGAGAACTGCCGGTGTAGAGACACAGGCACTTGACAGAAGGAAACAGCAGGAACACGGGCCTAAAGGGGTGCTTTCCTGGCCTTGCTGGCCACTAAGTGTCTCACTGGCCTTCTGAAGTGAGGGTCTCATTGGGGAGTGCATTTCTAAAGGTTCCACGTGTCCTCAGGGCAAACATACACACAGAACATATACAACACACAAAACACATACACACACCACACACACACACACACCACACACACATCACACACACAAACACACACACATCACACACAAACACACACACACACACATACACACACACCACACACACATCACACACATACACACACACACCACACACATCACACACATACACACACACACCACACACACACGCCACACACACATCACACACACAAACACACACATAAACAAACATACATGTGCACACAAACACAAAAACATAGAGAGTAATAATACTATTAATAATCTTTAAGAATGGCATGGAACTGTTAGCAGTTGGAGCATGGAACTTGGGGTAACCTGAATCAGTGTTCCTGGGCCAACATCATTCTTTTTTGGCTGCAGAACAAGCTGTCTCTTTTTCCCTTTGAGGTGAGAGCTGTTTTTTGCATGGATCTAATCCTGCCTCTCTCACGGGGAGAACCTAGGGTAGATTGTTTGATCTTTGTCTGCCCCAGTTTCTTGTTTTATAGAAGACCAATGCTAATGTTACCTTGTCGATGAAAACAAATACAAGGCATTGGGCTTCGTTAAACACGGAAGCCCTTCAGATGTGCTTAGCTCGCCGCTACTGAGTGGCTGCTGCTGGCTGAGGAGAGGCTTCTAAGGAAGACTGTAGGCCTTGTCATATCTTCAGTGTGGGGGGTCAGACTGTGTGGAACATGCCAGAAATGCCTGCAGGGATGCTCTTCAGCTCGGGTTGGATAATGCCGTAGGCGCTTTCCTGGCCTGTGATTCCTGGGTCCTCCATCGGCATCGGAGGTTCATCTTCCAACATGATATGCTGTCCAACAGAACTCCACATTTAAACTGGGAATTGAACTGATGAATACTTAAAAAACAAGAAGTGGGGCTGGAGAGATGGCTCAGCGGTTAAGAGCACTGACTGCTCTTCCAGAGGTCCTGAGTTCAGTTCCCAGCAACCACATGGTGGCTCACAACCATCTGTAATGAGATCTGGTGCCCTCTTCTGGCATGCAGTCATACATGCTGTATACATAATAATAATAAATAAATCTTTTTTTTTTTAAAAAAAGACATTCATTTAAAAAATAAAACAAACAAACAAACAAACAAAAGCCAAAAAGCTGACTTGGTTAGTAAAGTGCTCGCTTTATACGAGGACCTGAGTTTAACCCCTGGAACCCACATTTGGAAACCCCGGTGTGGCGGCATACATCTGTCACCTCAGGGCTGAGGAGGTTGAGACAGGTGTGACCTGGGGCTTGCTGGACAGCCAGCCTGGCCTACCTGGAGAGCCCCAGGTCAGTGAGAGATTCTGTCTCAATAGCATGGCGGGACTGGGAGATGGTTGTGATAAACAGTGCCAGTTTGGCAGTTGTGAGCACTGGAGTTAGGGTCCCGCACCCACATAACAAACAGGTGTCTTTGCAAAGCAAATGTTTGTGCCCCAGCTCTGAGGGGGCTGGAGACAAGAGGTCCTTCCTAGATACGAACCCAGGTTAGGGAGAGACCCCTCCTCAAACATAGGTGGAGAGTCACCGAGAAAGACGCCAGGGGCTCTTCTGGCCTTTCCATGCAAGTACAGGCATGTACACCTGTACACACATGCACATAGGTGCTCTCTCTTTCACACACACACACACACACACACACTAACTATCTTTTAAAAGGTAGCTGGGTCCTGAGGAATGACATTTGAAGTTGACCTCTGACCCCCACGTGCTTGCACACACACACACACACACACACACACACACACACACACACACACACACCTAGAAGAATACACAGTCACAGAATATGTCAATGTTGATCGAAATGTGTACTTGAAACACAGAGGCTGTGCTCAGCCACAAATGACCTCCCATTGGGAGGCCAGCTAGGAGTCCCACTGAGATCTACAGAGGACAAATGAGTTGTTATGAAGGCAGCTTTTGCTCTCCCAAGTGTGACCCAGACACTTTGCTGACAGTCCTGTTGGTTTACCTATACTATAAATAGATAATGTAAGAAGACAATGTGTTTGATTAGACAGGAAAGCAAAACAGTGAACTAAATACATCAGCCATCCCCAGAGGAGCTGTGGCAGAACCACACTGACTTCATGGCACATCCCATGTAGCTTGGGCTCCTGAGTGTCCATCTCCATCAGCTTCTGAAGTGTGGACAGGCAGTCCTTCTGCTCTCTTAGAAGAACTGGGAGTTAACTGTCAGCTCTGGTTTCCTGGGAAATGACTCAGGAGTCTCCAACTGGTCTTCTTCCTGGCTTGGGGAATCTGCTTTTAATCAGTTTGACAAATCTGTGAGCAACCCACCATTGTTGCTTTATTCTGTTATAATAGGTATCTTTGTGCTTTCTTCCTCAAAAATGGCGTTTTTTAGCTTGATGTCTCATTAGACCTTGGAGGCATTTCTGAAGTGGGTGGAGGCGTCGGACCTGCCATCATCTTAGAACAAAGACACGTTCTTGGCTGAAGGGAGAAAATGTCAGCGCTAGCCTGTGATAGGGATGATATGCAGCCTCAGAGACAGTGAGTGGACATGTTTCCGACAGCTGATCAAAGGTCTCCCCGAGGACTGAGGATGCAAAGCTGGCCTCTATAAAGAGCGTCTAAAGATGGCTGTGTGAGAAACAGTCCAGAGACCCCAGTCCTACAGAAGATTCCGAGTCAGTTCCAGGTCTAGGGCCTTCCCCCATTCTCAATGACTGGAAACAACCCCTGCCCCCTTCAGAGTAGATTTTAAACTTGATTAGCGTCACAAAGACCCATCTTGTGGGACTGCTCTGACAAAAAAAGGGAAGAAGATATTTTCATTTCTCTCCAGCTGCCAGCCACCCCACCCTGCCCGCTCCTGTTCAAGGGGAATCTGTGTATTTAAGGATACTGATGATGTGGATTGAGCACTTGTGTAGCCTGTATAAGGCCCTGGGTTCCATGCTAGCAGCTCCCCCTACACACACACACACACACACACACACACACACACACACACACACACAAGCACACTTACACACACACATGCACACTCACACACACAAGCACACTTACACACACTCACACACGTGCACACACATGCACACACACACACACAGGCCAGGTGTGGTAGCACATGCCTGTAATCCCAGCACTTGGGAGGCAGAGGCAGGAGGATTTCTACCAGAGCCTGGTTTACATACGGGGCCCCAGGGCAGCCAGCACTGCCAGAAAGAGTCTGTCTCAGAAAACAAACCGGGCTGGAGGATGGCTCAGAGGCTGAGCACTGCTGCTCTTGCAGAGGACTGGAGCTCCGTTTCCAGCACGCATGTCAGGCAGCTCACAACTGCCCACAACTCCAGCTTCAGGGGCCCTGACTCCCTCTTGTGACCTCTGAGGGCACCTACATACATACACACACACATACACACACACACACACACATACACACACACATACACACACATACACACACACACTCTACAGAGACATTCATAAATCCACATAAATAAAAATGAAACAAATCTGAGAAAACGAAAACAACACAGCACACACACACACACACACACACACACACACACACACACACACACACAAAGAGCAGTAGTGTTGATCAACGTCTGCAGGTTGTGGTATTAACATGGAGTACTTCTCTAGTCCCACACCTTTTCCCTGGGAAACTCTCATCTCTTGGAACTTGTTTTTCTAACTAACTAACTAACTTAATGCTTGTTTCTCTGTGACGTTTTGAAAGTGCATTATCATTTGGAGAAAGGAAAAAGAAAACATGATTTCAAAAGCTATTTGATGCTGCAGTATAAATTTTTTTTTTCCCCATTCGCTTCCCTGCATAGAGGATGAGACCTCCGGCCTCAGAACATTTCTGCACTTGGGACTGTTGTTTAGTCAGTGAAGAGACTCCTACTGAATGCTTGTTTTATGTCTTAAGCTCGCACTAAAATGCCCTGTTTATACAGCGCACACAGTAAGACCTAGCACTGCAAAGCAGTGGGAAGTGTATTCGTGTAGAAATGAGAGCCCTTACTGTAAAGGTCTGGGCTCTGCCCTCATGTCACGTGGAAAACGCCCTTTTCTTTAGAATATTCGGCCTGTGGCCAAAATATGAGTGTCTGCTCACAAAGCCGCACATGTAACCACGTTGTTGGGGGAACATTGGATATTGTTCTGGGATACAGTTTTTGGGACACTGGGTTACAAAGACTCTGTTTCTCTCTCTCTTTCTCCTCTCTCTCTCTCTCTCTCTCTCTCTCTCTCTCTCTCTCTCTCTCTCTCTCTCGCTTTCTCTCTCTGATTATCTCAGTCTCTGGAGTAAAAAAAAAAATCTAAGACCAAGAAAAAGACAAAAAACAAACCAGAGTGGCTGTGGGGGCTTGACCCCTGACCTTCTCCCCTGTCGATGGTGTGTGTGTGTGTGTGTGTGTGTGTGTGTGTGTATGCGCATGTGCATGTAGGGTTGTTAGAGGAAACAGCTGCTAAGAGCTGTTGGCCTTCCCAGTCTTCCCCAGTGAAGGCAGCTGTGCCCTGAGTTCTGCCTGCCACCAGCTGGCTGTCTTCATACGTAATTCTCAAACACTATTAGCCTCAGCCTCAGTCTAGGTGTGTTTTTGTGACACTCAGTTAGCCGAGGCTGGCTTTGAACTCCTTATGTAGACAAGGATAACCTCTTTCCTCTACTTCCCAAGTGCTGAGATTACAGGCGCGTGCCAGCATGCATGGCTGATGCACTGCTGGGCACTGAACTCAGGACTTTACGTTTGCCAGGCAGGCGCTCTGTTAACTGAGCTGCATCTCCAGGCAGGTCCCAAAACAGCCTGTCCTCATGCTGATGTGTGCAGTAACTATTAGCACACTGCAGTAGAGTTCTGGAACTTTTCTGGTTGTTATTTGTGGTGGTTTATTTCCCAGGTCTTGGAGTTTACACATAGAGAGAGAAGCAGAGAGTGGATTATAAGGCCTTTGAGAAGCTGGACTTGCTGTCTCCCCAGGAAGAACTGAGTGTTTGGTGACTGAACAAATTCAGGTGTGTTCAAGGCTGGCCCAGATTAGGAAGATCAACAACCAATAGGATCTTGTCTTTCAGGGAATCAGGAAGGTTCCCAGGAAGCCCTCAGTGGACTCTTCAGTGTCCGTGGAAAAGCAGAATAGACTGGCAAAGAAGGGTTTACCTCAGAGTGCTCCCCACATTCAAGGCATTGACTGATCATGTGACTATGAGTGGGTTTGGGGTAGCTAAATAAGCTGTATGTACATACTGTTATTATGCGGTACTGTTTACCATGAGGAAAAGCCACGAGGCACGACAAAACCCACTATGAGAGTTTATTAAGAGAAGGAACAGAGCGGAGTGCTTAGGCCTGTGGAAATGGTTGTGCAGAGAGAGAGGGGGAGGGGTCTGTGACCCGCTTTTTATGGATTCCTACCCCCTACCCCCCTGCACATGTGCATATGGGCTTATGTAGCTACACCATGCATGCATATAGATTACGTGATCATGCTGCACTCCAATTAGGTGACCACACAGCACACGGATTACATAGGACGGAAGGCCCTGGAATGACTAAGCCTCATGCCTGGCTCCTGGACAGCACATGTGTGGACATATAGCTGGGGGAGTGGCCAGGAATTCTATCACATACATTTTTCCTTTTGAGTCTCGGCTAGTAGCATTTATCCAATTGTTATTTATGAGTACGTGTCTGTGTCTGTGTGAACATACGCCTCGTGAACACAATCCAGAAGAGTGTGTTGGATCCCCTGGAGCTGGAGTTACAGGTGGTTGTGAGCCATTCAGCGTGCGTCCTCAGAACTGAACTCGGGTCCTCTGGGGGAGCAGCAAGCACTCTTAGCTGCTGAGCCACCCAGCCAGTTCCAGCTAATAGCATTATCTGTTTTGTTCTCAAATGACAAGAGCCATGCCGTGCTCACCTGTGGGAGGGGCTGGCCGAGGTGATTTGCATAGAGGCGGGCTTTGTGTCTCCACTTTTCTACTTCTGGGTCTCCTAGGTATGTGGTAGTTTTAGGTTCTGAGGGACAATCCCTGACCTAACTCTCAGGTGACCAGCTCATGGAGCAGACCGGGAGGATGAAGGTGTGGTGGTGGGATGCTCCAGTGGCCTCGGCCTTTCAGTGAAATCTTCTGCTAGCTGTGGCATGGAGAAACTGTCAATCACCCAGTGAACCCACTAACGCTGGTTGAAGGCCCTAAAGACTGAGCCCAGGTGTCGCTAAGGAAAAGGAGGTCACCCCTGTTATGGGCATCAGCGTCCGCTCTGACCACCCAGCTGCTCGGCCCTGTGACCTTCTGACCACAGACTCATGACAGTCGCCTCAGCTGATGCCTTCCGTCCTATGCAGATATGTTCCTTTAGCTGACTTTCTCAGGTTGAACTCTGACAGAGACAGCCAGAATTACTGTCCTGAAGTCTATTCTCTTTAAATGTTTAAGATGAGACTGGGGAGTACCTCACGATGTAGTCTAGGAATTTATAATTCTTCCGCTTCAACCTTTCAGATGCTGAGATTATGGGGGTGGGCAAGCAGGATGGGCTTATTTCTCATTTTTATTCAAGTTCACACACACACACACACACACACACACACACACACACACACACACACACCCTAAATAGCCAACTGTTTTACAAGGCTCATTAATAGAAAAAAAACTAACCTCTTTCCTAGAGGCAACAATTTATAATTTTTATAAGTCTCCACATCTCTTTTATACTTTATTTTAGTTTTTTATCAGAGCATACTTTAAAATGTTAATTGTATGTCAATATAATTGGTTATCTTTGTTAATTCACTCCAGAAACTCTCTCACAAACATATCCAGAGGTGTGTCTCCTAGGTGATTCTAGATCCCATCAGGTTGACAATTAAGATAAACGGTCTCAGGTTATGTGCTGTTATGTTTTTAGAAATCCCAGAGGAGCCTCTTCCTTTAAATGCTCATGATCATCCGGGGAGGAGGGTGTAGCCAGGTAGTCACCAGGGAAGGAAAGCGTGAACCCAGCCTGGTGGCTCATCTCTGCATCCATGGCAACGCCCATGGTCCCAGAGATTCACATCGTCCTATGAGAAAGCAGTAGTGTGTCTGATGCCTCATTTAGCAGAAGCCAGGATGCACCAGGCAGGGTCAGCCCAGCCTCTCAGAATGCCCTGCTGCCCCCTTGGACAATCACAGCACCTTTGCTGGCAAGCCTGTGTCTTCCTGTGAGAGTTCCTGTGACCCTCACATCCATCTCAGTTCCATGGACCCCAGGAAGTTGGCACCCACTCTCTTCCTTATACCTGGCAGGGCCTCACCTGTCAGTCTGTCCAGGAAATGTCAGGGCTGGGGTGGCCCAGTCTGTCTCAATGCCCAAGTAACCCCCAGCGTTCCCTATTTATTTACCCACTGATCCAAGCATCAGTGTTCGACATCCTGACTTCGGAATGGTCTGATTGCTAACTTACAAATTCCCAAGCCAGGAACACAGGGTAATTTGTCAATATGGTTTCATCACCAGGGGGAAGGGAGGCTTGTGCTTGGTGCAATTTCCCCACCTCTGAGGGGGCGGGGGAGGGTGGTGGTGAGGAAAAGTTCTGAAGATGAGCGTGACTGTTTTAATTTCACCTGGGGCCGTAAATCGATCGTCATGCATTATTCAGCAGGCGCGAGCATTGCCCTGGTGGCACTCTGACACATACAGTGTCAGAAGGGTTTGAAATCTGTCCTCATTAGGAAGGCAAAGGATGCCTTTTTGCAGGCATAAGCAAGCGAGTCTCCAGAGCCCTCTCTCCCCACCTCAGCTCCTGTGAACAGGAAAGTGGGGGTCAGCAGGGGAAGGGTGGGTTGGCTTTGCAGATCCGGCCTCTGTCTGATGTTAGTATCGACAGTTCTTTGTGCCCCGGAGTTTCAACTGTTACTGTCACCGCCTATAAAGAATAAGCCCCGTATAGGAGGTGACAACTGGCACACACTATTGAAAAAATTTCATTTTAAACACAAGGTTTTCCTGTGAGCGATGGCAGGAATACAAACGCTCTGAGATGCCGCTGTCTGGGGGAAATGGGAGCGGCGCCCGGGAGGGCAGAGAAACTCAGTAATACAGTGTTAGAAACTGCTGCGGGCCAGTGTCGTGTCCTGCAACCCACGGGACACCTGTGCCCCAGGACAGCTATGAATGTGGCCCGACACAAAACTCTGAACTTGGTAGACGGCAAATAGTGTTGAATGCCAAAAGGCAGGCCTTCCTTGACGATGTGTGAAAATGTGTGAAGGAAGATGAGAATCATGGAGAAGATGCAATCAGATGGCCTCGCTCTGTGTCGATGGGTGGGATGGTGGGTGAGTGGCGGGGTGAGAGAGGGTAGAGTTCCATGTTAGATATCACAGAGTTGCATGGAGACGCACTGACAGCCAAGGCTGTTGGACCGACTTTCTAAGAGCCTGTTGTTGGCCCCGATGGAGGCAGTGCAGCTAAGCCTCCATCTCTGCTCTTTTCTCTCTGACCTCTGCTTCTGGCCTCCTAAACAAGGGAAGTGTTATTAACCCTCACTAGACCCTGCGAGGGTCAGTCTTGATTGTCAGATGGATTGTATCTGGAATTGACCTTTGGGCAGGACTGTGAGGGAGTCTCCAGGAAGGGTTAACTGAGAACGAAGACCCTCTCCTGGAATGGGCAGTGCTCCCTGCCTTCTCCTGTTCCCTCTGCTACCACCGTCCTTCCCTGTTATCAGAACCAGCTTCTTCAGCGTCCCAAGTAGACTAAAGACCAGCCGCTCTTCAGGAGTCCTTCAGGTCTTCAGCACCGGGACTTCAGATCAGGACTGCCGAGGTAGCCAGTCTCATGGACTGAGCAGCTACTGGGTTCTCAGTCTTACATAGCACAGATGGTCACTGTGGCTTGGCCACTGCCAATCTAATTTACGTATCTATGTATGTGTGTATATGTATGTATATATAATGTATATGTATATATGTGAATGTAAGTATGTGTATGTAATGTATATGTATGTGTGTGTGTGTGTGTGTGTGTGTGTGTGTGTGTGTATAAAATCATTTCTGTTCCTCTAGAAAACTCTAGAACAGACCCTACCAGCTGCCCTCCAATTCATTAGCCCCTTGTAGTAACAATTTCTCCACTGGGAACCTAAATGGAAAAAAAAAAATGCTTTAAGCACAAGGAGCCTAGTGGAATTATAAAAACAAAAAGCAAAAACAAACTAATGAAACAAAAACCTAAAAAACCCAACTGTTTGTGGCCAGAGCTGAGACCAGTAGAATAAGTACGAGGACCACACACGACCAGGTACTGAAACCTGCAGCATCTCGCAGGAATCTCAAAACCACGCTGGTAAGAGAGCCGAGCGGCGGTGGGGCACGCCTTTAATCCCAGCACTCGGGAGGCAGAGGCAGGCGGATCTCTGTGATTTCGAGGCCAGCCTGGTCTACAGAGCGAGATCCAGGACAGCCAGGACAACACAGAGAAACCCTGTCTTGAAAAATGAAAAAGAAAAAGGAAAAAAAGAATTCAGATTGAAACATGCATACTGTGTGGCCAACTGTATAAAATCTAAGAATAGCAGAAATTAATATATGGGCTTGAAGTCATAAAGCAATTGTAGGGGACTGAGTTGAGGGCATGAGGGAACTTTCTGGGTGTTTGGGGGGATTTATTTGTATTTTACCACTTATATAATCAGATTCAGTCTCTAAATCTTTATATTAAAGTGTTTTATTATATTTCAATTTATTTAGTGTGGGGTGGGGCATGTGAGCCACAGTGAGAGTGTGGAGTTCAGGGATATTCTGAGGGAGTCGGTCCCCTCCTTCTCTCATGGGTCCGGGATTGAATTTAGGGAGGGTCAGGCTAGCAGCAGGTGCCTTTACCTGCTAAGCCATCTTGCAAGGCCTGCAATCCTTGTGTTTTATTGAGTGTTAGTTACGCCTCAATAAGAAAACATACACGATGGCACATACTGTCTGTCCCAGCACACACAATCCCAGAGATGGAAGCCGAAGGGTCAGAGCTCAAGATCACCCCTTGCTTTATAGTGGAAGCCTGGGCTACATGAGCCCTTTCTCAGGAAAATAAAATAAAATGAGTAATAATGTTTAAAAACCTAAAGTCACTAGGTACATTTGGGAGACAGGATATTATCAACCCTGACGATCTTAGCAATGTGACCTGCTGAGTTCAAATCTACAGATCCTGTCTGGCTAACTCTTTTTGCCCACTTCTCTGCAGCCCTCCCTCCCTGTCTTGTACCTGTCTATAACACTTGTCAGCAACTCTCTGCTCTATGTCAAGTTCAAAGGGAAAAGTCCATGTGTTTCTAAGAAGTACTATACAGTAAAACCTCCAGGGGTATGTGTGTGTGTGTGTGTGTGTGTGTGTGTGTGTGTGTGTGTGTGGTGTAGGTTATGTGTGTATGTGGTGTGTGTGTGGTGTGCATGTGTGTGGTGTGTATGTGTGGTGTGTGCAGTATGTGTGTATGGTGTGTGGTGTGTGGTGGTGTGTATATGGTGTATGTGTGTGGTGTTGTGTGGTGTGTGTGTGTGGTGTGTATATATGGTATGTGTGTGTGTTATATGTGTGGTGTATGTGTGTGTGTGTGTGTGTGTGTGTGCACACTGGGTGTGTGTGCTGTGGAGTAACAACCAATAGCCACATTAGACATGTACATTGTGGCTAGGCAGTTGAGGAGCTGGGTTTACAATTTCATTCATTTTTAATTCAGGTTGATTTTAAATGTAAAGCAATGTGTTTGAGAAAATTATTATTAAAAAAAAATGTAACTCCAGGGAAGCTGGTCATGGTAGTTCATGCCTGTAATCTCAATACCCAAGAGACCAAAGCAGGGTGATCCCTGTGAGTTCTCCACCATCTTGGGCTATACTGTGATTTCTAGGCCAGCCTGGGCTAAACTGTGAGACCCTATAATGTTTACTTTTCTTGTTGTGACAGAAAGCCTGATCAGAAGCAACTTACGGGAGGAAGGGCGTCTTTTGGCTTCCAGTTGAAGAGGGACACAGACCACCACAGTGGGGAAGCATGGTGGCGGGAGTGCGAGATGGTTGGTCACACGGTGGCTACAGCCAGGAAGCAGAGCGCAGACAGAAAAGTAGGACTGTGCTATCAAACCTGAAGGCCTCCCCCTGGTGACCCATTTCCTCCAGCAAGGATCCATGTCAAAGATTCCACAACCACCCAAACAGCACGGCCAGCCAGGGACCAAAGTGTTCAAATGCACGACCCTAGGGGGGACATCACCACCTAAGAGCAAAACCATCTGACCATGAGAAGGATTGCATCCAGGGACCACCTGATTGAGGAGGTGATATTTTCGGAGAGAGAGGGAGATGATGGGAGGAACAGTGTAGGTCACGAAGACACACTGAACTTGCAGACAGAAGAGCCTACGCAAAGGCCTGGAAATAGGAACACACTGCCCACACCAGAGGGACCAGGAGGAGGTCAGCATGGCTGCAGCAGAATTAAAACATCAGGTGGAGGCCAAGGGGTCAGCTCCATCCAGTAGCTTTGGCTGGCCTGGTATCTTCTGATCTGTTGTGGAAATAGAGAGTCCTATCTCATGGGGACCTTCATTTACCAGCCCAAGTAGTGTTAGTTGAGGTGACCCTGGGGCCCGGGATCTTCCAGGAGAAGAGTGAACTGGAGAACCTGGTCTGGCTGACAGGGTCCTTAACCTAGCACACAATGACAGATGTCACATGTCAGCACTGGAATCCTCACCTAGCTCAAGTTTTATCGGCTCTTCCCTAATTGCCTTTGAGTCTTAAAAGCAGAGCTGTGATTTTCTCCACCTTCCAGTCTTGGCTGAAAGAACTGGAAGAGGTGGGTTAGCCGTGGTTAGGATGTGAGGGAGAGCCAGGAGACACAAACTCAGAGTG
This sequence comes from Peromyscus californicus insignis, assembly GCF_007827085.1. Taxonomy (NCBI): domain Eukaryota; kingdom Metazoa; phylum Chordata; class Mammalia; order Rodentia; family Cricetidae; genus Peromyscus; species Peromyscus californicus. The sequence goes on along the minus strand of NW_026294436.1, from coordinate 14,335,920 downwards.
CTGCCCTTTGCCAATGGGTTGAGGTCACTCCCCTCCATCCCCCACGCCCCCCCACTCTCCCCCCACTCCCCTGGTTCTCCAAGTCTGTTTCCTTACTGTAGTGCGAAATAGTTGCACTATTCCTGGGTCCCTAATCCTGGATCCAGCTCTGCTGCTGTGTGAGTCAAGAATCCCTCCTGACTGTAGGAGAGAAGCTTTCTCCTCTGGTGTGTTTTTGAGACAGGGTCTCTCACTGAACCTGTAACTCACCCATTAGGCCCATGAGTCCCAGGGACCCACCTGTCTCCACCTCCTCAGCTCTGGGATTATGAGTGCATTATTCAATGCCCAGCTTTTCTGTGCGGGTTCTGGGGGTGGAAACCAGGCCTTCCTGTTTGCAAGGGGACCACATTACAGACTGAGCTACCACCTAGCTGAAACATGCTTTCAGTCACTAGAATCTGCTGAGTTCTTGGATTCCTCTACCAGCTGCTTGTTCTGCCAAGCTAAGGTGGTGTTTTTCACACTTTAGGACCAATGCAGTTGGAAAATTCGTTTGTCCATTATTAGCTCTTCACAAAGACACGCCACTCACGTGATCAACAGCCACTGTCACATGCTATTTGGAAGGCAAGAGGCATTTGAGAGTAGATGAGGTGGCTTCTTTTTTTTTTTTTTTTTTTTTTGGTTTTTCGAGACAGGGTTTCTCTGTGTAGCTTTGCGCCTTTCCTGGAACTCACTTGGTAGCCCAGGCTGGCCTCGAACTCACAGAGATCCGCCTGGCTCTGCCTCCCGAGTGCTGGGATTAAAGGCGTGCGCCACCACCACCCGGCTGAGGTGGCTTCTTATAAGATGTCCTTTAGCATGGATCAGGCGCTGCCTGATTTGATTTATGTTGCTTTGATAAAACACTATGACCAAAAGTAACTTAGAGGAGGAAAGGTCTATTGGCTTATCCTGGTCACATCACAGTCCACCATTGAGGGGCGTCAAACGGGAGGGACTCAAGCAGGGACCATGGAAGAAGGCTCTCTTGCCTTTCTCTCTCCCTCTCTCTCTCCCTTCCTCTCCCTCTCTCCCTCTCCCTCTCTCCCTCTCTCTCTCCCTTCCTCTCCCTCTCTCCCTCTCCATCCCTCCCTCTCTCTCCCCCCTCTCTTCACTCCCTCTCTTACCTGCCTGTCTCCCTCTACACACACACACACACACACACACACACACACACACACACACACACACACAACGCAATCATTCTAATCCAGGCAATTTCTTAGTTGAGACTCCCTCTTCCCTGGTGACTCTAGGTTGTATC